>NC_133355.1:36293772-36593772 GCF_030506205.2 Paramisgurnus dabryanus | reverse complement strand
TTGTCAAAAAAATCAATGCATCCAGAATAAATCTGAAAATTTCAACACAGAAAGGTTGGTGTATGTGGTTTACGGGGACACTTCCATAGACGCAATGCATTTTATACTGAACAAACTGTTATATTCTATTCCCCTTACCTACCCCAGTCCCTAAAAAACGATTGCCAGTCTTTAATCTATGATAACTACCATTTAGTATGTTTTTTGCTTTTCCGTTTATGGGGACATGTCCTTGTAAACCACACACACACACACACACACACACACACACACACACACACACACTTACATTCACATTCAGTCAAATTTCTGTGGCATTTTGTAAAAACAGACATCTCAAAATGCATCAAAAATTCTATTTAAAATAAGATTTATTTTTAATGTTCTTTCTAATGTTTATATAAACATAAATTCACAAAATGTTTCACTAAAGTACTGCTCTCTGCTGGTGATTTATTTCCTAAACTGTAATTCTTTTTATGTTTTTTTTCTAAACACCAAATGGCTGAATTACAACACATAACATCTAGATCAATATCTAAAAACAATTTAAATCAAATTTAATTAAAAAATAAATCATAATTTATGTGATTTTTCATAAAAAATTGATATTTTTCAGGCAAGCTAATGGTGTAGTTGAGGAATTGAGTGGTAAACTGGTATAAAAGTACTTCATATCTCCCAAAACACAGCATTAATGTATAGATGGGAAGTAAATAGGGGTGGCACAGTTCACAAAACCCTCGGTTCGGTTCGTATCACTGTTTTATGGTCACGGTTCTTGGTTATGTACAGTTCTTGTTATTTTTTTTCTTTTAATTTTTTTTAACACTCCAGAAATGTATTAATTATTCATAATTTAGAATACAGTATTAAAAAAGTTATCATGTAATCATGCACAAACTGAATTTGACTAAGCACATTATTGTGACCATCTCTGAGGAAAGCCATGTGAGATTTTGATACAGCAAGAGGGAAGACATTGATTATTTCAACATGCTTTTCATTTATTTGGCAAAAAAGAGAATGTGTATTGCCATCTACTAGGGGTGTATTTGTACCGGACCATTTCGGTACAGGGCTTTTGGCACGGTGCACATGTGAACTGAATGGCCGAATGCAATCTTTTGTGTGCGGAACAAAGATGGAACATAATATGATGTGTGCGTCTCCGCGTTCAGCACAAGTCTTCTGTCAAACATATAACATAACTCGGCCCGCAGAAAGATTTTTATTTACTTAGTTGTATTTTCATTTGATTATTGATGTAAACGTTTACGGGGCCGCTTACGTGATGCGGCTAAAAGCGCGGGTTAAATGCTCACTTAAAACAGTTGGGTAAAAAATAACCCAATAAATAACCCAATGGTGGGTTACTATAGCACCGACCCTTTGTTGGGTTATTTTAACCCAATATGCATTGGGTAGAAAGTTTTACCCAATTAGTTGGGTTATGAAATAACCAATTTGTTGGGTTATTTTTCCAATGCTGTTTTAACCCCATTATTATTATTATTATTATTATTATTATTATTATTATTATTATTTATTACTATTGTTTGCTTTATAAATAAATTATACAAAACTTACAAATACATTTATAATGCTTTATTTCCATTTAGTCATTTGCACCTGCACTTAAATGTATAAATACATGTATAGAAGCATAAATACATACACACACACACATACATGTATACATACATAAATAAACAAAAACACATAAGAACAGAACAAATCTACTCAATCTTATCCAACTAAAAACTGCTTAAAAGGATAGTTCACACATTTGTCATCATTTTCATCCTCTCATGTTGTTATAAACCTGTATAAAAGTCTTTATTTTGATGACCACAAAGGAAGATATTTCAAAGAATGTTTGAAATCAAACCGATCATGAGCCCCATTCACTTTCATAGTATTCTTTTTTCCTACTATGACAGTCAATGGGGCTCATGATCTGTTTGGTTTCAAACATTCCTCAAAATATCTTCCTTTGTGGTCATCAGAACAAAGAAATGTATACAGGTTTGTAACAATAGGAGAAGAAGAAAATTATGACATACATTTTATTTTTGGGGGAACTATCCCTTTAAGCAGGTGACAGTGTGTTAAGGAAACATCACATGGTACAAAATGTATTGTGTGTTACAGAAACTACCTAACAGTTAGGGGTGGGCGGAATGACCAAAAATCTATTTCACGGAACGGAATATTTCACGGTATAAATGTTTTTCAGTTTATATTGTTTTTTGATGATAAAAATGTACAGAAATACACCACTCACTATAGCTTTTCACCACAGTTTTAAAATATGAGCAATTTAAAGTTAATAATGTTAAAGTGAAAATGCCCAGAAGATAACAACAGATAAGTCTTGACTCTTGATTAGACAGAATCTCGTTTTTAACTCTTTCACCGCCAGCATTTTTTTTAAAAAGTTGCCAGCCAGCGCCAGCGTTTTTCATGATTTTCACCAAAGTTTAATGCCTTCCAGAAAATGTTCTTCTTTAAATATATAAACATACAATATACCAAATGAAAGAACAGACCCTCTGCTTTCAAACAAAAAAAACCGTTTCATCCTACCTTAAGTGGTTCTTTTGCAATCAGCTTTTGAATATGGGTAGGTTTTTGCAAAAACACCATATTTTGAGCAAAAAGCAGAGATAATTCCATTTTTATGACGGATTTTTCATAGAGATCATATTCAGAGCGATCTTTAAAACAGACACGGACATGCAGCAGCTTGCCATAGGGCAATACTTCCGGTTTTAAAAAGTTGCGGAAGGGCGCCACCTGGTGGATAATAGCGGTATTGCGGAAAGACGGAAAATCTCGTCATTGGCGGGGAAGCGTTTTCTCTTAATTGACGAGATATCTCGTCAATGGCGAGGAAAGAGTTAATTGAGTTATTTTATAGACTATTGAAGCTATAGTATGGCTTCATTGTATTTTGTATTTATGCATACATTACATTAAACATGCAATATGTAAAATGAACAGGTATAAAATATATGCAAAAACCTACAGACAGGATAAATACCTGTATATGAGAAAAGACGCTCTAGATATAAATGTGACAGGTGCTATGATGTGATGATCATAAAGTTTGTTTTAAGGTCTTGACGCCCTTTACTTTCTATAATACCTTAACATTTGCATCTCTTTCTCGTCTTTCCGATCAAATATGTTTGTATAAGCAAATGGCGCGTCAAACTACATCGCTCCAGCAGCGCACGTGTCACTGATATAAACGCGAGTTTTGTCTTAGCTTGCTTAAAGTTCAGAAAACTTTACAACTATTAGCATTATGTGCGAGAAGAACTCTTTATTTGGCGTCGCAGCTCCTTGCGCTTGCCTAGAGAGACCTCTGCACGGCACGCGAGAGACCGGCCGGCTGCTGCATGAGGAGAGAGAGAGAGCGCGCGAGAGAGCAAGACAAGAGTCTCGCTGCGTGACCCGCGGTGGATTCACTGGCACTTATTATAAAAATTACACAAATAACTCGTTCATCTTTTATAAGTGAACTATAACAAAATGTCACACTCAGTCTAACATGCTGGAGGACAGAGTTAGCCACGCCCACGGAATAGACGGAATAGAAAAATCTGTTACGTCTGACATTTTATTCCGTAGTAACAGAATATACCGTCATACCGCCCAGCCCTACTAACAGTAGTGAAAGGCATGTGTCAACTGCTGGTGTTGCTCCAGGGCCAAGCCTCCCCACGATAACAGGCTTGTGATTAGTCGAATTCATCCCATAGCAGGACATGGGGTCTTCGTCGCACCTCCTCCTCCAAATCCTGAATTATGTTTGTTTTCTGACCTTAAGACAGAATTTTCACAATGTAAATATTAGGGGTGTAACGATTAATCGTGCAAATGCGTGTTTTCTCAATGAATGAATTTGAATGAATTACGGTGAAATCCCGGCACATCCGAACGCCAGGGGGCGCTCTCATGCAGAAACTCCCTTTGTGCCACACAAGAAGTAGCATTACAAACGCTATTCCAGGAAATGTCTACACAGGAATATTTATACACTGTTCTTCAAATTGTTTCAGGTATTTTCATGATAATAAAGAATATTTTGAATGATTTTTATTTAACAAGTGTTGCTTTTTTAAATGCACGTTATAAACGACTCTACTCTACTCTAACATCCTACTGACAAAATGTCGTAATACAGGCACAAGCTGTGCATAAAACAAAGAATCGCAGCCTTGCGATTTAGAATCGATTTCAGACAGGCATTTTTAATGAGGACCGCGATTGAATCGTTACATCCCTAGTTAATATGCACACATAAACAGAATAAAAAACCAAGTGTCATAAATGATACTTACAGGTTGAAAATTACTAAATGTTTGCTTTGGCTCTTGGTACTGTAGGAAGGCTGAACCATCTTGCTGGCCATTTTGTTGGGTTTTTAAGCAACATCTCCAAGAATGTCTATATTTAAAGAAAATAATAATGTATTAAATCTCAAAGAGCTGGAGCTGAATTGCAAATTCAACCGTTACCGGGTTACCGTAAACAGTAGTAGACATGCAGGATTAAACAGAGCTTTATCAGAGATTATACTGAAGTAAGACAACAATAAAATGCCATCGAGTCATTTCTTAAGACATTTCCATTCAGAAGCACATTTATATTACAGCTCTGTGTCTATAACACAGACCGGCTAAAAAAATATTTGGAGCAAAAAACAGCCGGTTGCATCCCTTACAAAAGTTAAAAAACGGTTTTTACTACACTTTAAACCAAAAAACATTGTCTGTTACAGAAACCATGGTTAAAGCAATATGGCAATCAATACGCCATGAAACTAACGTTATACTACTAAAAGAAGAAAGGATTCATTTTCGTAAGGGGTGCTGTTTAGTATTAAAATAAAGTGCAATGTTTTTCTACGTTTATGATGACATCGGTAACAGTTAATCAATGGAACAGGTGTAACGGACAAAATTAGACAACAGCGTTTTTGTACACGTATTTGTAGAAAACATGGCTGATAGTTTACTGTGTGTTAGAGCTTAAAGACACTTTGTAGCAAAATAAAACATTACACAGAGATATATATTTTTAAAAGTACCTCTCGTCTCTGTCCGCACTCAGCAGTGGCACCGGTCGACCATTGAAATTCAAAATGCGTGACGTGAGCCCGATTTTAACCCAACTGTTTGGGTTCTTATAGAAATAACCCAATACAAGCTAGGAATAACCCAACAGAACAACCCAATATGTTTAACCCACCTGTTTGGTAAAACAAATAACCCAACGGTTTTTAGAGTGTAAATACATTTTTTAAAAGACTTTTTATTCATGCCCAAGCAATAATAGGGACAAAATTAAAATGTAAAGTTCAGTTTTAATTTTATGTTCTGTTTTTCATTTTCGTTTGAATTTTCGTGTTCATTTTTATTTTCAACTTGTATGCAAATTCAATGTTTATCAGTGGGTGGGGCTTACTTGCTTAAAAAAAGGGTAATTGGCTGAAGCAGTGTTGCCAACTCAGTGACTGTGTTGCTTGCCAACTTAGCGACTTTATTCTAGCGACTTTTAGACCCTTTTAGCCAAACTTAGCAACTGTTTGGATGAATCTTAGCTTCACATCTGTACAGATAGGCTACTGTGTCGATTGTACTGGCCAACGAGTGCCGGGTGGCACTGTCACGGTGAAATGTGCGTCTACCCTCTGTGCATGGAGCTGGGCAGTGAGCAACATTTAGACTGTATATTTTATTTTTAAACTACACTAGTCAACATTTCAAGTGGATCAAAACCTTTCCTAAAAGTCGTCTAAAATTTTAAACAATACATGTTATTGTCTTGAGACAAATTTGAAGAACTTTTTTGATCCAGTTGAAATGTTGACTAGTATATATCAATCAATATTTTTAAAGGCTAAAAATATTGCTGTTCACTGTGTGTTCCCGGCAGAAGTCAGAAAAGACATAAAACAGTGTGTTCAGTACCTCAAATTAGATAAATGGGCGGAGAGAAGGCGGTCTCCTGTGGCTGTTCGAACACATTCAACCCATAGACTGCAGTTCTATTTATTGTTTTATTTCTGCTGTCATCATAGGTAACATGAAATAAAAAAAATTCCACACACCAAACTTATACGATGCTGGCGCTAGGGCTGTGACGGTCATTATATAACCGTGAGACCGACGGTTATAGTTGAACACCGTCAATAGAACTCTATAACCGGCAAAACCGTGTTATTAAAATATTTAAAAAAACATTTTTATCATAAAGAATTTTTAAATACTATTTAAAACAATTGTTAACAGTCTGTGTTATACGCCCCACCATGTTCTCACGCAGTGAAAAATACAGAGCGGAGCAGACACTGACAACGCGCTGACATACAGGACAGACCAGGTTACTTTTCGGTTACTTTTTGAGATTAAACCTATTAAACAAAGTCTCACCTTTCAAATCAGTTAATTCCTTCTAGTTAATTTATAGCATCAAATAAACATGAATGACCATAAGAAGGAATGTTGATTTAACTGCGGAAAGGCGTCAGTACACTCCTCTTTTCAAGTTCAAATCCTCCCATGCTAATCTACTAACTGTCCTGAAAGCAGATTCACTGCTTGTCTTGCTGTTATTTTTAAATAAACGTAGAGTAAGTAGCTAATCAGTGTCTTGTTTATTCAAACCCCGGTTTACTTGGCAAGTGTGAGCACTGAACAGCGCGTACTGTATGTGGAGAGCGTTTGCCGCGCGTGGCCATTGTCGGCTGCGTTTGCAGCGCATACTGTGCAGTTTAATAACAGTATAAAAATCTCAAGTTCATATTACTTTACATGCATTTATGAGCAAAACCTCTTCAAGATGCTTTTTAACCCACATTCTGGTCCATGTAATGATAGATATAGACACAATTAAATCTGTTTCTCTGAAGATTATTAAAATAGATGAGAGAGGATTCATTTATGCTGAGCAGAGAGTGACAGCGCAGTCTTCTGTAAACAGTGTGTTTTTAAATATTTCATTGCTTTCTGTTAAATTGCTTAAAGTCATTACTGTTTAAAACACACTTTGCATCACATTCATGATTTTATGGTAAAATGACACTTTCGCGTCAATCCACAAGCATTTAAACGAGCAAAACGCCCCCCACAGACGGTTATGTTACGAACCGTCACATTTGACTCACGTCATAACCGTCATCACCAATTCTGAAACCGTCACACCCCTAGCTGGCGCATCCTCCAACTCCGGGCAGACTTCCTTCCCACTTGCCATTTCTACATGTAACATGATCTGCAGCACTCACTCTCTACACCAGTCACCTTTTCTTTTCGCTATCTGAGGTCACATATAGGGTACGAGGCTACATACATTGCACATGCCATGAACCGCCGAACCGTGCAACGCACACACGCTCCGAACCGAGACAAGCGAACTAAACAGATTTTTTTCAGATTTTTTTCATGAACCGTGCTAGAAGTAAATGAAAAAAATTATATATTATTTGTATCATTAAGAATGTATATATTTTTTGTAATCACTCTTTAAATCTCTGGGGTAATTTTTACCCCTGCCAAACTATAACGTATACAGGAAAATCGGGTCTTATGGGGGTTAAGAAAGTGTTCTTCATTGCACGGCTCGCGAGCAGCATGCGGCTCGGCAAGCTTTAACTTGTGGCTCGCATGGCAGTAAATAATACAGTGATATGATCATGCAGGCATGCGCTTTTTCTGTCTTTTCTGCTCCCGACGCTAACTTTGTTAGAAAACCATACCTATTAGATCAAGATGCACGTCGATAGGTGTGTTCAATCGCATGCAGCGCTTGCATAGAGCGATCGTCTTATGACATCAAAGTACCGTGAGATAAGACTGCTTGTTATGCTTTCGAATTGCTCTGGCGGCACAGTAATGTCACTCGCCAAACGATTTGTGTAATTAAAATACATTCAGGGGTGTGATTCTTCTGGATAAATCCGGAATTCCGGCTTTTCTGACCTGAAAATGAGGCTTTCGTGAATCATGCAAATCCAATTTTTTGTGCGTGCATGTGGGGGGGGGGGGTTGCAAGGCACCGTTATAAATAACTGCATATCACTCCGAAATAGTCTATTTATTTGTCACGATGGAACTTCATTCACCAAAGAACCTGCAGTCTGATCTCCGGCGTGTGGTGTTGGCTGCGAATAAAAAAATCATGCGTTCGCCTACAAATAGTATGAGAGAAACACATCTTTCACTCTCAACCAAACTAACAAACTAGCCAATCAGAAGTAGAATAGGGAGGGGTCTTTGAGGTGTGGCTGAGATCCAGCCACAGATGCCACGCAGCTGCGGAGAAGTCATAACAAGTTAACGTTGTCAGCAGGATGAAGAGTAAGTAAATGAAGCCTAGCCTAGGTAAGACGACTTAATTGATAAAGGACTTAAATCAGTGGCGCTGGGCATGGATAGAAGGAATAGGCAGAGACAAACAGCATTTTAGTAGTAAGAAATTAAAAGAACCAGCCAGGTGTTTGCTGCTTTGACAAAACTGTCCGTTTCAAATCAGGCTATGCCAGTAATGTAAATAACAGATTTCTTGTCGAGGTGAAATGCGGACTCGCGATATCAATATAAAGTTGCGTTTGTGTCAAAAAGTTTGCTTGCATTATATTATACTGTAATCACATACGTTAACGCACGAATATATGCTAATCAGATCCAAAGTCATCCTGACGAACACACGCATACGTTTGCTCCTCTTAAAGGGGAATTCCGCCTTGAAATGATCCTAGGGTTAATAACAAACGTGTACCGAGTTCGACCGTTCACTGGAGTTTGTTTTCATGTTAGTCTAACGTGACCAGTGTTATTGCTAAACGCAAATTAGCATGTTATGGTAGCCTTCGGGGCATCAGTGCATTAAAAACGAAATCGCTATGTCTATACTACTAATAATGCTCAAAATAACCCCACACTTACACTGTAGCACAATGAGGGTCTCTATATGTAAACCGAAGCATTGAGAACTTTGCAAGTGTACAGGCAGTTTATTAAAAATAAACACTTACCGTTCACGTCTGGATCACATATCCATGCGGGCGCCATCTTGGGAAAACTAAACTCTCGCGTGAAACGTTGTTGCCCGTTGTTGTGGAACAGGTGTTGTGCTTTCACGCGAGAGTTCAGTTTTCCCAAGATGGCGCCCGCATGGATATGTGATCCAGACGTGAACGGTAAGTGTTTATTTTTAATAACACTGGTCACGTTAGACTAACATGAAAACAAACTCCAGTGAACGGTCGAACTCGGTACACGTTTGTTATTAACCCTAGGATCATTTCAAGGCGGAATTCCCCTTTAATGGTTTGTGAATCTGGCAGTAACGCTTGAGATTACAGAATAATATAATGACAAACACACACATTCATGGATCGGGTTTGTGAAACGCGTAGCTCTTGACTGTTAGATGCTTTACCAAAAGAACTATGCAAAAGACAAATGCTCTTGACTGCCTTTCCAGAAAGTCACAACATTTGAATAAAGTAACAAATGTTGTAATCAATAATTAATCTGTATTAAATGGATTAAATGTTTTGACCAATAGCGAATCTCATTTATCAAATGTGTATGTGGCTTGTGTGCCTTATAATTATTATTATTATTACAATATGCAACCAAAGATTTTACTAAAAGGGCATACATTTGTTTAGAAGAACATAAAAATCCTCATAGATGTAGTCACTTATTTTTACTCTCAAAATGGACCACACTGATATATTTACCTTTAAATGCACAAAATGATTTTGTTCAATCTGATGCAGTGGCAAGGCTACATAATGGTCAACTGTATTTCATTTTATATATGTGTGCGTGTGTGCATGTGTGCGTATGTATGTCGCCACGTCATGGTAGGTGTGCCATATATTTTCCTGCTTTTTTGTCCTTTGCCAATCACACCTATGTACATTATTTTATTAAACTATACAATGAGTTATATCCAGTGTTATCCAGTTAACATACTGTAATTAGATGAGTGACGTACATACTTTAGTCCTTAACACGTTTCTAGTCTTCTATTAAGTTTTCTCGACATGGGCACCATTCTTTCCTCTCTCTCTCTCTCTCTCTCTCTCTCTCTCTCTCTCTCGTGTTTTCACTGCAATGGCACCGCCCAATTCGAGTTAATTGCGAGGACGCGTCTGATTGCATCTTTGCATTGACTTTGTATGTAATCTACTCGCGCAAATTGTTGAAATTGCGTTTAGTGAGTATGACCCATAATGAATGGAAACACATTATTCCCTTTGCGTCAGTGTGTGTGTATGTGTGAGAGAGAGAGAGAAAAAGAGAGCGAGAGCAGGAAAAGTAAATGCAGCTGAATGAATACACTGTGTTTTAAAGTAAAAATAAATAAATAAAGAACTAAACGCAATATGTGGAGGCCGGTGTTGAATCTGTCTAACTAGAATTAACTTATGTGTGGGAAAACACTGTATGAAATGAAAATGATCTTACGTGAGCCTGTGGCTAAAGTATAAAAGTGGAACTCTTTAACAAATGTCATAATACCATAAATTCAAATATTATAAGTCACTTACTGTCAGCAAAAATGAGCCTTGGTTTGTGCTCTCTGGAAGAGAAAAGCCCACTTGCATGTCGTTGTTCAGCTCGTCTTTTTGGTCTGTACAGCTTTCGGCGGGGGCAAAAGCTTACGTTTCTGTGCACGAAACAGCATCATGAATGCACAACAAAAGTTACCAGTGCCTTTGTAAGTGACGACAACGATGTGTTAACGATTGTTGCATCGCGTGCTGTACGAAAACGGTGCTGTACTAAAAGGTTTCTTCATTGCACGGCTCGCGAACAGCATGCGGCTCGGCAAGCTTTAATTTGTGGCTGTACTAAAAGGTACATTATAGTTCGCCTCAAAGTTTTTTATTTGTGTATTTATTTAATGTGTATTATTTCTTCCCCAAGCTCATAAAATAAATTTGGGTCGCACATAAATTAACAGGGTCGGTCGTAAACTGGAACCAAAAATTTTTTTTAATGGCTAAGCAGACATGCTATTTATGACTGGATGTAACTTTTGATACTTTGCGGTAAAGGCGGCTCTCCTATTGACCCTGACCTATCAGTGTGGATTAGATGCAGCCCCCTAAATTATTATCTTAAAGTAGTTAGTGTCATATTTAAGGGAAACACTTAAGGTGCTTTATGCAAACGGGCCGTGGCCTTGAAAAATGCACGTCTCACAGAGCAGAATGCCACAAGCACTTCCGAAATTTCCGGGACACAGGATGTACTAAAACCTGCAGATGGCAGTCATGTTTCATGTAGGCCTTGGCCATACTGACGGCAATATGTGTGCTCGACTCCATGCTGAGCATACTGTATGTTATTGAAGTAACATGACACAGATTCTTGGTGCTTTGGCAGTAATTTGATGTCATACACATGCACGCTTTTTGGCAAACATTTTGTTGGCGAAGTTTTCTAATGCCAGTTACATAAACAGTCACATATTCTTCATAAAAATCTGACTCAAACACGCATCATTAGGGCCAGAGCACCGAGGCTGTGGGTGCAAAGCCCTATTGTTTTTGTTCAGTTTCTACTTTTTTTTTTTTTCTCAAATGAATCACATTTTTGAGGGCCTTAATATGCACGAAAACTCATGAAACTTTCCACACACATCAGAAGTGACGGAAATGTACGTGTGGTATAGGCATCAGAAGTGGGCATGCAGAAATGACTCCATACCAAAATTTCAAGAGAACAGCCTTTCCGCTACGAAAATTTACAGATATGAAATTTGGTAAGATCATGTATCACCCCAAACCTACAAAAAGTCCCTTGGAACCAAGCTCTAAACCCCACAGGAAGACAGCTATTTAACATTTTCGCTGTGATTTCTGTGCAAATTTTAGCATTTCCAGGCTTCATACTTTAAAGGCAGTGCGAATTGAAGCGTTTTAGACCATAAAACATTTTTTGTTACATACCGGAAACATCTCCTCACTATCTGCTTGCTGCCTGTCCGCTGATCAAACTGTAAAAAAACGCGATCTCTGTAGACAGCCCAGGCTTCACAAATGGCAATATCAACAAGTGGCCAAACCTAGCATCACAAAACAAAACAAAGTATTCCAGCCAATAAACAACAAAAAGGATTTGGGGGTGGGGGTTGGACGCGTTCATGAAAGTGCGGAAGGGAGGGGGAGGGGTTAGCTACGCTCCGTCTGTTTGAAAACAGTTTCAAACGTCAACAATAAATAACGTCTCGCAGATTCGCTTAGAGAGCCTTTAAAGGTCACATTCTTTCTGATCCCATTTTTTTTAAACCCTAGTTAGTGTGTAATGTTGCTGTAATGACGTCACTAGAACAGTTTTTTGACTAACCTCTGCCCACAGAAATACCTAAATTGCCAGCTAAGCTAACAACAAGCTAAGCTGCTATTTAATCACCACACACTAAACAAGCTACACAATCAGAACTTGATACGTATTTCTGAAGGAGGGACTTCATAGAACAAGGAAGACATCAGCCCGTTTTGAGGACAGTGAAAACAGAGCTATACAGATAAGTAAATTATGTGAAAAATACCGTGTTTTTTTACACGTGAAACATGAACACATGTTATATTGCGCACTGTAAACCCAATCAAAGCTTCAAAAACACGGAAACGGGAGCTTTAACAAACTCCTCCCAGATATTTAATCAGATCATCATCATATTTGGTCAGTCTCATCTAAAGGCCTTTGTGGTGCTAAATTGCGGAGATCTTGACATTTCAATGGAGGGTGTGTCCGTGGGGGCCTGGCAAATTTCTTTGTTTTGCAATGAAACAGGAAGTTGTTCTAACTCATGTTTAAAATGGCCAAGCTTACCCCCGCTTCACATGTTTGATAAGTGTCCTGGCCTGAACACATTAACATGGTAATATTCAGTAAAAGTTATAGCGCCACCTGCTGGCAGCAGGAAATGCCATGTTTTACACAGTGATTTACTTCTCATTGAAATCCAAATCCACTTTATTTCTATAGCACATTTTACATACACAGTTTCCAAAGTGCTGCACAAAAGTCTAAGAACATACGAAACAATTAATACATATAAAATACAGAAGATAAAAATACCACAAAAGGACCACACAACTCAAGCGCAGTTAAAAGCTTAAGAATAAAAGTGTGTCTTTAGACGAGACTTAAAACACTCAACTGTAGAAGCAGTTCGAAATGGAGGAGCAGAGCATTCCATAGTTAAGGTCCTACGACAGGAAATGCCCTATCCCCCCAAGTTTTAAGTCTTGACTGACCTCAGGTCCGAGATCTACGTTGGGGCAAGTCCATGTATAGCTTTAAAAACAAACAATAAAATCTTAAAATCAATCCTAAAACGAACAGGAAGCCAGTGCAATGAAGCAACTATTGGAGTTATATGGGCACGCTTTTTAGTTCCTGTTAAAAGACTACTGCAGAATTTTGGACTAACTGTTAGCGTGAAAATGCGTTTTGATTTATACCAGTATGAATTGCATACAGTAGTCTAAATGAGAAGAAATAAAAGCATGTGTAACTTGTTCAAAATTGTTAAAAGACAAAAACGGTTTAACTTTGGCTAAAAGGCGAAGACGATAAAAACTAGATTTCACTACTGCATTTATTTGTTTGTTTAGTTTGAAATCACTGTCTATTTTTACCCCAAGGTTAGTTACAAGAGGATGCACAAAATCATTTAGGGAGCTCAAATCTATCATGGGGTTAGTGGGGTCAAACTGCATAATCTCTGTTTTACTATCATTTAGTTTTAAAATTTTTAGGGCCAACCATGCTTTGACATAATTTAAACATTCAAGAAGGGGTGTCAGGGTGCTGCCTTCATGCTTTCTGATTGGCATGTAAATTTGACAATAATCAGCATACAAATGATAGGAGATGCCATGTGGAAGGAGGTACAATTAAAAGAGAATAGGACCAAGAGTTGATCCCTGGGGGACCCCACAATTTAAAGGCACAGTTGATAATGTATAGTGCCCCATTTTAACAAAAAAAGCATCTCCCTGAAAGATATGACTGAAACCACTTTGGGGCAGCCCCCCTGACTCCCACACAGTTTTCCAGACGATATAAAAGAATGTAGTGGTCAACTGTGTCAAAAGCAGCAGTGAGATCTAAAAGCACTAAAATGGCTGAATCACCAGAATCTGTCATTAAAAACAAGTCATTAAAACCATTAAAAGTGCAGACGCAGTCCTATGATATACTTTAAAACCTGACTGAAAAATATCTTGGATGCCATGTAAATCCAGAAAAAAACTGTAACTGCAAAAATACACATTTTTCCAGAATTTTCTATAAAAAAGGAAGCTTTGAAATAGGACGATAATTTGAAACATTTGTGGAGTCAAGTCAATCACTGCTTTCTTACAAAAAAACAGTCACAACTCCATAAGACAGGCTACTATCTATAATTTCGTCAACACGAGAGCCAATCGTGTCCCATAGATCCTTTAAGTGTGGAGGGACAGGGTCCGTAGAGGATGTAGAGGGATTAATTTGATTGATAATTGTTAAGGAGAAAGAACCGCAGGCACTTAGGAGGCTATAGTTCTCGCCCTGGGACGTCGGTCAGAACGCATGACAGGAGGCAGTTATCAATTTGACTAATTTACTGAAAGTCTTCAACAGCACAGACATACATTAGACTTCCAATTGTACAGTGTAATAGCAGCTCAGCTTAGTATTATGTAGTTTAGTAGTTTAGAGGCATGAATGTGTGTGGCTGCAATAAACAAAACAACAGTTTACTTGTACTATAAACAACAAACAAGATTACAGGTTAACTAAAGCACGGATCCTTATAAAGGCATATAAACTTAGCATTATGTCTGTCTCAATACAAATAAACCAAGTATAACTCGTAAATACAATGCTCTTAAGTATAAAGTGTACAAACAAATAGCCAATAACCGTTTAAATAATAAAACAATGTCTGAATAGCAAGCATAGGAACTCAGCAATAGCGTTAATAATCTACTAATGCCACAGGATTATGCATGACATTATACACATTTCCTATAAATGAATTTCCTAATGAAATACTGATTTGTTCCTAGATATACACATATGTCATCAACATTAAACATAAACGGAACAATAATAAACTCACTTTTCTCAAATGGATGCACACAATTCGTAAAAAGCACCACAAACTCTGTACAGAAACTTTCCGACGATCTTTCCTGTCAGAGTGCCTCAGTTAATGAGATGCGGATTTCTCACGTGCACAATCAATGCTGGCAAGTCCGTCAAAGACAGCTAGAGGGCGCCAAAGCCATACCTTTGTAACAATAATCTTTGTAAGCGATAACAATGAAAGTGGCTGAAATTGACAAAAAATAGTGGAACATTGCATGTTTAAGGAAAAGTTTAAAGAAAGGGGCAATATATTGTCTCTAATATTCAAAAATTTACTGTTAAAAAGGCCAAAAAAATCTCGGGTAAAGATTCAATAGAAATGGAATGTGGAGGGTTCAACACAGACCCAATAGTTTTAAAAAGAACACATGGATTTTTAACATTTTTGTAAAAGAATGTATTTGTTGAACTTTAACAATTTTTTGATAGTTTCTCCAGCTGTTCTGAAAAATCTGATAGAACACCTGCAGCCCTTCCTTTTTCCACCGACGCTCTGCCCTTCTACACTCTCGCCTGGCTGCGCGCGTGACTTCACAGTGCCATGGCTTAGGCTTTGGTCTAGAGCTGATTGCTCTTATTGGAGCTACAGTGTCCAGGACCTCAGAACAGGTTGACGAAAAAACATTTGTTAATTGCTCTGTATCATAGGCAGCGGAACTGTTGTTTGCTTGCACATGAGCAGCAAAAGAGGAAGAAAAGCATAAGAAAGTGTCAGGCTTAAAAATGCGGCCATGACGCACAGGAGCAGGTGGTTTTGCTAAATCGTTTAAAACCAAATCAAACATGACAGGATAGTGATCCGAAAAAAATCATCAGACACTAATACTTTATCAATAGGCAACCCATAGGACAATACAAGATCCAATAAATGGCCATGTATTTGTGTAGATCCTGCAACATGTCCAGGGTTTCCCGCAGCACATTTCAGTTCGGGCGGCCCGCCTAAGCTTGGAAAGCCTACCGCCTTAACTAAGTCATCCAAAAAAAAATTGCTGCACAAAAGGCTGTCAAGTGCATCTCGGAGAGTAACGCGTACGCGATTCACATCGACCACACGGCCGAAATGAGAAAGACGTGTTCCGGACCGTCACTGTCTGGAGAATAACTAGCCAGATGATAAAACATCTCAGAGAGTAGCGCGGACGCGCTTCACACCGCGAGCGTGCACGCACGCCACACGGCCGAAATGAGATAAAGATGCGGTCCGTCATGTCCGTCATAGCCAGTTAATAAAACGCGTGTCCGTGAGAACTGTAAGTGGACTTATGTTTTGGGGTTCTTTAAGCCTGTTATGGTATTTGTCAATAGTTCTTGCAAATTTAAAGTAAGTTAGCTAGTGATTTTGTTGTTTGAGCAAACTGCTAGCTAGGTTTCACGTGCCTGTTGATTAGATATAATTGTTTACTTTTTACTAGCATTATTTACTTGCTACAGTAGTTACACTCCTTTAAGATAATGTAATTAATAATGGGAAATAATCAGTGTTTACAATTTATCTAATTATCTAATAATCTATCATCGTTTGCCAGACGTTCTACAACAACTGCTTCAGTTTGTGTTTATTAACCCTTTAGTTTCACCTCATCATGCAGCTATTCCCATTAGTTATGTTAAAAACATTTAATTCATTAATAATCTAGTATGTGTTCATTTTTTGTCATAGTTTCTTCAAAATTAAGTTTTATTTGAGTGTTTTAAATATATTCAGATCATCATCATATTTGGTCAGTTTGAACTTAAGGACTTCACAATGATAAATTGTGAATATCTTGAATTTTCTTTAAATATAGTTACCCACTTAAATTCATATCCCCCTGGTTCATTGTTTTACTAAGGCCATAGGGTGGCGGTACCCATGTGTGTATTATTAAATGCATATAAATAAAAATATTTAAAACTAAATAAAGAAGATTCAATTCAATTCAATTTTATTTATATAGCGCTTTTCACAAAAGTCAATTGTTTCAAAGCAGCTTTACATAAATAGAAGCAGTCATCGATTACGTCGACTATGAAAATATGTCGACATGCGTAAAATGCGTCGACGCGTAGCTGTTAACATTCATTTTGCGTAATGGCGGCTTCTGCTCCTGGCAGTGTTATCCATACATTGATTTGTTTGTGTGCGCCACAAAATCAACAATGGCCGCAACATTTAACGTTACATTTTTATTTTAATTTAAAACGGCTTCATTTATTGTTGTGCGCGCTCGGTGGTGCCTCTCTTGTGCACGCGCGCTCTCTCTGTTTCTCTGCGTGAAGCCCCTATACAGCGCCTCTCATACATGACACTGAATGAAAGAATTAAAAGTTGGCTGTGTTTTGTACTTGCATTTTCACGTAAACGTCAGATGTTACTGGCAGAGAAGACGACTGATTCGAGTTTAATATGAAAGGTTAACTTAGCAGTGTTTTCCCACACACACAGGTTCTCTATGTGCTTGTGCGCGAGCTCTCTCTCTCCTATGCCCGCGCATACCTTCTGTAGTAACTCTGTGTAATGGCGATTTTTTTTTAATTTGCGCCGAATTGTGAGTTGTCATGCCACCGGGTTGAAGGTTGCTGCTGCCAGCACTTATTCAGCCCCATTCGTTTAAAAATGTTAGCGCAAGACGCACGGGTTGCTTTTCAAAGTGCTCGCCTGTGAACACGAGTTTAGATTCAGAAGCGTCTGTATTTGAGGGCGTTTGCCGCGCATCTAGATGCGCGACTTGATACGAACGGCCACTTAAATGAAAATGAGACTAATCGTAATTTTAAAAAATCTAAGTCATAGATGCAATAATGAATGATCTATGAATAGTCATTATTATTCATGATGGCTACCAGCTCTATGGCCCTCTGCTACAAGCTCCCAGCCACCAGCTCAGACAACCAGTGTCAGTCAGATAGTCAGCGAGTTACTCTGACAGTGAACGACATTACAAAGATCAACAGGGAGTTAAATGGACTTACCGATGAAGATAATGGAGAGACTACACTGCTTTCTTCCGTCGCTATCGCCGACATTAAAACTGAGCTGCGATCTATTGCAAGTCTCATGAATGACCTGACTCGCCGTCAGATCGAGCTTAACTCCCAGCTCCTCCGTCTGGAGAATGTTAATTTATGTGAGAAGCCAGCCCTCTGTACTCCCTTTGAGGTTTGCAACATTAACACTACAGCTCGGGGACAGGTACCGGAGAAGAGAAAAATCTCCCTTCCACTCTATGATCCATCGACCAAAGATGATGGGGTATTGCAGCTGTTTAATCGGTTTGCCCCCCTTGCTGGTCAAGATTTTGAGGAAAGCCTGGAGATGGTTGCAACTCCAACATCTGAGAAAGATTTCTGTCCTAGGCCTAGGAGACCGAGGAAGCGTTCCTCCCGCTACATTAGCTCCCCGCATCGCGGTTCCCCTGTCGACGAGCCTTATATTTCCAGTGGCCCATGGAAAAAGCGACCTCGGCTGTCAGCTCTGTTGCCCTCGCCCCCGGACTTTTCCCAAACTGCTGCCGTACCACAGGGATCTCCACTAGTTGGTGAGTGTTTACAAACGGCTAGGTCAGTGTACCTGGCCGCCTGCACTGCTACAGCGCCGAGTTCCTCCAACGGCGATACAGAGCCCGGAGCTACTAATGTAAACACTAACGTTACTGCTAATGCTAATTTGCAAAAGCTCCTCTCAAGTTACTCACCGATAATCACAAGTTACGGCGGTGAAGCCCCGGAAATCCTTTGTATCGGAGATTCCATTGTTAGGTTTGTTAACCTTCCTAATGCTATAGTATACAGTTTCTCCGGCGGTAAAGTCAAAAATTGTATAGATTTCCTTCCATTATTATGTGAGCGTCATTCCTCCGTGCATACTGTGATCGTCCACGTGGGTACGTGTGACGTAATGACTAGACAATCTATGAAACTGCAACAGGAATTTGAGTGTATGACCTCTCTCGTTGAAAGCCTGGGCAAAACTTGCATTCTGTCGGGCCCTCTACCAACGTTCAGGCGTGGAAACGAACGTTTCAGCAGACTATTTAGCCTTGACCAATGGCTTAGCAATTTTTGTAGAGCAACGGGCCCTGCCTACATAAGTAACTTTGATACATTTTTTGCCAGGCCACAGCTATTCAGATTTGATGGGCTTCATCCCAACAGAAAAGGGTCTAAACAATTAAGTTTTAATTTGACGAATTTTATTGCTGACAACTTTTCATCTCGATTTGATTGACTAGTTACATGTCAAAATGTAGGTCTTTTATCCGGCTCACATTCTACTTCTCTGACATTTTGCCCCTCACTTTCAGCTACACAGTCCCTATTAAGTCCTTCAGTGTCCAAAAATAACTCCATCAGCTTACAAAACTCCTATTTAATTCCAGTTCAAATAAATAATAGATTATATGATGAAATGAATCTGCGACATAATAAAAAGAGACAATCAAACGCATTTAACTTAGTATCTATTCCCTGCAAATCACATCCTGTTGTAATAAATGCTGCTGATGATTCAACTAACACACTAAAAATAGCCTTATTGAATCTTAGATCTTTGGCTGGAAAATCTTTTTTAATTAATGATCTTATTATCCAATATAAACTTGATTTTATGTTATTAACTGAAACTTGGTTGGACTATAATAATAATGCAGCTGTTCTCATCGAATCAGCTCCCCCCAACTTCAGTTTTGTGAGTGAGAACAGACTAAATAAAAAAGGTGGTGGTGTTGCTATTTTATATAAAGACTCATTTCAATGTACAAAATTATCATTTGGAAATTTTTCTTCATTTGAATATGTAGCTCTTTTGCTAAAGTCTTCCCCTCGAGTCATACTTTTAAATATCTACAGGCCACCTAGATACTGTGCGGATTTCTATGATAACCTCTCTGAATTGCTGTCTGTGATTTGTATTGATTTTGACTGTATGATTGTCACAGGTGATTTTAACATTCATGTTGACAAACTTGAGGATAAAGAGACCAAAGAACTATATTATGTTTTTGATAACTTTGGGCTGATTCAGCATGTGACGGATCCCACTCACATTAAAGGTCACACCCTTGATCTGATTGCATCCAGAGGTTTATACACTTCCAAAGTTGAAGTGACAGATGTTGCACTATCTGATCATTTTTGTGTTTTCTTTAACGCTGCTATTTCTGTCTGTAACACTGCTCAAATCAAGACAATAAGGAAACGATACATCACTGATAGCACAAGTGAATTATTCACTGACCTTTTTTCCTCCACTCAAACCGTTTCTGGGTCCTCGATCAATGAACTTGTGAACAATTTCAATTCTAAAGTCACAACTGTTATTGACAAAATTGCGCCCATTAGGGTTAAAGTTGTCTCCAGTAAAAAAAGATCTCCATGGAGAAATGACCCACTTGTAAGATCCGGAAAACAAGAGTGTAGGATAGCTGAACGCAAATGGCGGAAAACAAATCTCCAAGCACATTATAGTGCCTATAAAGAGAGACTTCGCATTTATAATTTGGTACTTAGGAATGCAAGACGCTCTTTCTTCTCTGGCGTTATTGCTAAAAACGTTAACAATGCACGGGCTCTATTCACTACTGTCGATAGACTAACAAACCCCCCCGTAGAAGTAGCACCTGAATTACTATCCAACAACACCTGTAATGACTTTGCCTCATTCTTCAGTGAAAAAATTAAGAAAATCAGAAGTTCAGTTAGACAACCAGTTAATGCCTCTTTACCATCTATAGAGTATTCCCTACCGAATCATTATGGTAAAATCAATTTCCATTTGACAGAATTTGAAATAGTTAATAAAAATAACCTGGAGGATATTATAAAACATCTTAATACTTCCTCCTGCTGCCTTGATATCTTACCGACAGTTTTTTTTAAAGATGTCTCAAATTGTTTGATCTCAGACCTCTTGCAGATTGTAAATACATCTATTCAAGCAGGGGTTTTTCCACATGATCTAAAAACTGCAGTAATCAGGCCACTTTTAAAAAAGAACAATTTAGATAAGTCAATAATGGATAACTACAGACCCATCTCAAACCTTCCATTTTTAAGTAAAATAATTGAAAAGGTGGTTTTTAAACAACTAAACTCCTTTTTATCTCAAAACAATATTTTTGATGACTTCCAGTCAGGTTTCCGACCACACCACAGCACTGAGACAGCTCTTGTTAAGGTCTTTAACGACATCCACCTAAATACAGACAATGGCAAAACTACAGTACTAGTATTGTTAGATCTCAGTGCCGCTTTTGATACGGTCGACCACGATATACTTTTAAACCGATTGGAAAACTGGATAGGGCTTTCTGGTACAGTTTTAAAGTGGTTCGAATCGTACTTAAAAAACAGAACCTACTATGTGTCTTTAGGTAGTTTTACGTCTGAGCATTTGAATATGACATGTGGAGTTCCCCAAGGCTCCATCCTGGGACCTCTGCTGTTCAATATTTACATGCTTCCTCTAGCTAAAATTATGGAAAGCAATAACATTAGCTATCACAGTTATGCGGACGACACGCAAATCTATTTAACTGTGTCTCATGGCGATTATAGGCCAATACAGGAACTGGTCAGGTGCATTGAAGAAATTAATTATTGGATGTGTCAAAACTTTTTAAAATTAAATGGGGATAAAACTGAGGTGATTGTTTTTGGATCAAAAGAAGAACGCCTAGTCAGCACTCATTTACAAAAAACTACAATGCTAAAAACGACCGATAAAGCCAGAAATCTTGGTGTAGTTATGGATCCAGATCTGAATTTTAATAATCAAACTAAGACTGCCTATTACCACTAGGGGTGTGCATTGGCACTGCCCTCACAATTCAATTCAATTACGATTCGCCAGGTAACGATTCAATTCAATTCGATTCTACGATGCATTGCGATGCATCAGAATTCTACTGTACACAACAAGGCAAATTTTTAATAAGTCAAGTAGTAAACTCAAGTGCAACTATTCTCAACAAAAACGAAAGCTGACCAGGGCTCGCAAAATTTTAAAATCCCTGGTAGCCCTTCGGGCAGACACTCTTTAATTTTTGGTAGCCCGAAATGAATATAAGTAGCCAGAATAAAAAATAGTTTAATGTAGAATATTGATAAATCCTGGATTTCCATGTAAGCCAAATATTCCTGCCCATCCCAGCTAACAATTTGGTTCCCAAAACGTTCCCCTATTTTCCAAGGTTTTTGGTTAGCCAGGAATGTTTTCTTTAAGAAAATAAACATTCCCCTAATGTTATTTTTAGGTTATTTTAACGTTCCCCTAATGTTAGAATAATTTAATTGTTATATTACTGAAATAATATATGAATGTATTATAACACAGGTTATTTTTTATAAAAAATACCTCAACACATCACACATTGTATTTAGATAACATGGTATTTTATCAAATATATAAACAACCAGTGACTTTAACAAAATATAGAAGACATAAAGCAGATATTTATTAAAAAGGAATAAACATAATTCCCTTTATGTTCCCCTAATGTTAGACTCTGAGGTAAAACGAAATGACAAA
This sequence comes from Paramisgurnus dabryanus, assembly GCF_030506205.2. NCBI lineage: Eukaryota > Metazoa > Chordata > Actinopteri > Cypriniformes > Cobitidae > Paramisgurnus > Paramisgurnus dabryanus. The sequence continues at coordinate 36,571,080 of NC_133355.1, read as the reverse complement.
CACACATTCTATTCGCTTTAGGTAAACATATTACCACTGCTTTTTAGTCACCTATCAGCTTGTAACATCATACTCTCAATAGCCTAGACGTAAATCACTCAAACATATTTTCCTTCTCACATATTTAAGTTACTAACTGAAGAAAGAAAAAAAATACGATAAAAAAAATGTTAGTCTATGAGGTAAAAATGAAATGACGTTATTTTATTAAATGACTTGAGTTCGCGCAAGCAGGTGCTCGTGAAGAATCTAGCCGGTAGAAGCGCGTGCAGAGGGTTGCGCGCATATATCAGACGTGCACATTAGAGGATGAGTTTATTTATGCTTTCACTTCATTTCCTGACAGTTTCACTTGGTACGTGAGGATAATGACTGACAAGAGGACACCGAAATACATACACTATAATTACCTAACTAAATCTGAGACAAAGCAAAAACATTAAAATATTATTTCCTCCCCAAGATAGCCCGACAGGCAAGGGTGGAGATACATTTTGGTAATTCACAATAGAAACGAGACGTGGGGCTAGCGATTTTGCGAGCCCTGCCCGAGATGAGAATTTTACACACAGCGTAAGTCTTGTTCCCCATTAACTTCATAGAATCCGAAATGTGCCCATATGTCCACTTTCCATGGAAAAGGGTGCGTTTTTATTTACCCGTCTATCACGGTCATCTCCAGAAAATAAACAGTGACATAATCGATTATGGCATTTGCTGCATCGATGCTGAATCGTGCATGTGCGCATTGCGATGCATTGCCGAATCGATTATTGTTGACACCCCTAATTACCACCTTAAAAATATAGCAAGGTTTAAAAGCTTTATGCACCAACAGGACTTGGAAAAACTTGTTCATGCTTTTATTTTCAGTAGATTAGACTACTGTAATAGTGTTTTAACAGGCCTCCCGAAAAAATCTGTTAGACAGTTGCAGCTGGTGCAAAATGCTGCTGCTAGAGTCCTCACAGGGACCAGGAGAGTGGATCACATTACTCCAGTTTTAAGATCGTTATACTGGCTTCCTGTGTTGCAAAGAATTGATTTTAAAGTACTCCTGCTGGTTTACAAATCATTAAATGGCTTAGGGCCTAGTTATATTTCGGACCTGTTGGTAAACTACGAACCTTTTAGACCTCTTAGATCATCTGGGACAGGCCTGCTTACTGTCCCCAGAATCAGAACAAAGAAGGGGGAGGCAGCGTTTAGTTTTTATGTGCCACATATCTGGAATAAACTTCCTGACAATTGTAAGCTCGCTACTACTCTCAATTCTTTTAAATCAAGGTTGAAGACTTATCTTTTTAATGTTGCTTATTTTTAATCTATTTAATCATTGTACTGTATTGTAAATTTTATTCTTGTATTTTGTATTAGATCTGTATTGATTTTGGTTTTGTAAATTTTTTTTTTTTTTCTTCTTTTAAATGTTGCTTTTATATTTTATGTTTGCACCTTGTAAAGCACCTTGAATCGCACCACTGCCGAAACGTGCTATATAAATAAAATTGCCTTGCCTTCATCGTCTTTTGATAACAAAAACTTGTTTGGTGCAAAACTCATCAGTTTATTTAAAACGTTTCATATGAATATAATGTTTTCTTAAGTAAAACAAGTCCATTTAATATTTGTTCTTTTATGACACAAGGTATTTGGCAATGAACATGATCCAAGTACTAAAAATTAAGATAAGGATTTTTTATTTTTCCTCCTGTTCCTCTGCATACTTGATAAATCTTGCTTGTGTATTGTATATCAGGAGTTTCTAAACTTTTTCAACCCAACAGGTAATCTCAAGACCCACCATTTTTTTTTAAATAGAAATATAGGGAAAAAAACACAAACACATTTGTTCCCTTTTAGTAGCTTTTGAATATGTTTAATTGAATAATATAAAATACCTTATCATAGGGCTGCAAGATTAGAGCAAAAATCATAATTGTTTACTGTATTTGCATTGATTTGGAAATTATCTATTTAAAAAAATACAATGAATTGCAAGGATGCAGAAAACAGTTCACTATTTCACACTTATGTATAGGCTACTGAGGATTTAACTGTATTATTTTAATATAGTCAGTCATGAACTAAAGTGGGCCGGTCTAAGTCATGAAACTCCAGGGCTGAAAATGAGTCCCACTCCGGCCCTGGGTGGTTTCCCAGAGATTAGCTTAAGCCAGGACTAGACCTTAGTTTAATTAGGAAATATAATTAGTTTAAACAAGCATGCCTTACTAAAAACATTACTTGTGTGCATTTTGAGGCCAAACTAAGGGCACTGGTGTATTTTAAGATATGGCAGTGCAAGATGTTTTCAGTTTGGACAGCTCTTATATTTATTTTAGTCTAGGACTAGTCTAATCCCTGTCTGGGAAACTGCCCCTATATGTCTGACAACAGAACAGATAATATGTGAAAATAGCATTCAGTTGTGTTAAAATACAATAAAACAAACAATAACTGTCAGATCAGACAGAGAGTAGAAAACAGATTATCCAACAGATTAAATAGCTAATCAAAAAAAGAACACTGTATTAATAATAAAAAATAGTCGTTAGAGTAGTGGACTAATCAGAAAAATAATCGCTTGATTAGTCGACAGAAGAAATAGTCGTTAGTTGCAGCTCTACTCAAAAATGATGTCGAATATTAGAGCCCAAACTATATGGATTTTTGGGGTGTATGTATGTAATAGGGCTGTACAGTATGTAATAGGGCTGTCAAAATTGCTCAAAATGATGTCGAATATTAGAGCCCAACCGATATGGATTTTTGGGGGCCGATGCCGATATTAACTCGAAAAAAGCCGATTTATAATCTGATATTTTGATGTTGAAAATAAACTGGCTATTAGACCCATTTCCTATAAACGGCACTTACACATCATTCAATAGCAAAATATCTGCCTGTTCTATGTATGTAGGCTGTATAAACCATTATACAGAAGCCTTAGATAGATTACAGTCTCAATGACTAAACAATTGCACATCAAAAGTATATATTTTTTAATGATCAAAGTCAAAATTTGCATATTGCATATGCAACCAAAACAGTCGCAATTTCGAGCCCTGTGGGAGATCATTTTGTATGTATGTGCCCTGTCAAGAACAGAAAGATTTGATGTTGGCTTACTTTTTTAACATGTCTCTCCGTATGTGCCCTACTGAGGACACTTAAACGCGTGCACACACACCAGAGGGCGAATTCCAAACGGCGCTTCAGGAAGGAGATGCGGCATAAACAGTCACTTCAAATAAAATGTTACGTTGTTTTTCATTGCTCTATTGAACAAATGTATGTTAATGGACTACAGTATGAGACAGCAACTCTCTCTATAGTTCACACATGAGGAGTTCTGATCTTTGAAGGGAATTAAGTCTGACTGGAGCTGGAACGGACACATTTAACCACACGTTTGCACAGAAATCTGCTCACTTAGCCCCTTTTTGCGGTTAAATTGTTTTAAATCACTTAGAGCCTTAGAAACACGTGCAAATGATACACTTTCCCTATTTAAATTTGCATAATAATCCGCGAATCGCATGCGAGCCGAACCTCGGATCACGGATCAACTGCGTCACAGCACTATATGAACTAAATTTACAATTATTTCACATGACGAACGACAGACTCACCGTCAAAACAGTTAATCTCATGCCGCCCGGGTGTAACGCTCTGCCACTGGCTGATATCTTCTGTAGTGAATTTCTGGCGCTGTTGTCAACTGGGGAGTTGCACACCTCCCTCTGGTGGGCAAACTATGCAACACTCATACAGTGTTTCCGCTATACATTCAACCGTGGCGGCCCGCCACTCATAAAACATCCCCGCCACGCCTGCGGTTGTGGATAGAAGGGATACAGCAAACGAAATCTCGTTGGATGAGCACTGTTTTATCCTAATCCTTTAACCAAACCCAACTCTAAACACAAAATTTCACACGATTGTAGGATGTATTTGTATCTAATTTAGCCAGAACCGCTGTTTTCATCCTAATAATCCTACCTCCAAATCTAATCCGTAACTTTTCGGCATTTGCTGTATCCCTTCTAGACAAAACCCACAGCGGGAGCTCGCAAAAAAGCTACTGCGAGACTGGCTGTCTTGAAATAAATTCCTTTCTGGATTTGCGTTGTTCACTCATTTATAAATAAATCTCCTAAAATATCATAATTTCCTCCATGGGTTTAGTTTCATGCACAAATAGATTTAAATCAACAGAGGATTATTAAGCTACGTTTCTGTTTTGAGAAATAAAAATAAAATAAATAAGCCTATACGAAATATGTTGCACTTAAATAATTATTAAATTGACAAAACGAATAAAAAAGTATTTGAGTTTCTGTTCTTTTTTTGTGACGCGCTCTAAAACCAAACCAGCAGAAAGCACGTCATGTTTTTAATGATTATAAATAAGCACAAGGTTTTCTCCTTATTGTGAGTTTACAAAAATAAAAATACATCATTTGAAGTTGCGAATGTTGTTTTACTTTTATCTTTATGACTATAAATTTAGGGTAATTTAAGCTGCAAGGTCATCACGCATATGATGTTCACCGGCGCATATCTACACCAACACAGCGCAGGGCTGCGAGAAAAGACATTATTAAACTTTTGATTTAACATATTACGAGTTTTTTGGACATTTATTTGGAATCACTGTACTCAGCCATTAGTTATTTATGAAGGCGCAGCGCGCTGCTAACCGCTCAGCTGTCAGTCAATCGTCTGTGCTTTAGATCGACACTCACCAAGTTTCACATTAAATAAGATATTTGTCCAAAAACAAAAGGCTAAATACTGAATACTACTTATATGCGACTGCAAGAGATTAATAGTCGAATCTGTTTGTAAGGAAACTTACATTATTCCCGTGGAAGAGAAGAACGTTGGTAATAGAAACTTGAGGCAGACGGTGAGACTGTTTTATCTGTTTTCAGACGAAACAGCAGGGTCGGGGTACCCGCGGGTGAACCGCATAATATTTGATCTAACGGGTGTAATAGGCTATTTGCGTGTCATTTGTGTTGTAGATGCAGGTCGGGACTCAATAGACAAGATTAAATGCGGGTCTAACATCCAAGACCAAAATTCGACTCGTTTTTAAATGACTCGTGCTTATTTGTGTTTAAGATCTGTCTGAAGACCGTTAAAGGTTTATATTTAACTGCGCGATTTGCGTTGTGAACGGCTCGGGGTCACAGTCTTTATGTCAAATGGTACGGGTGTGAAATAAAATTGCTGCTGATGTCGGATAACTGGTCGGTTGTTCTGTCAATCACAGCGGTGCGGATTATCAAACAGGACTGCATGACTTTGTAACAGCTCTGTACGCTAAACACGAGGACGAACTTGCAATGCACACTACATTAAAACTACAATGAAATATCCGAACTACGTACGTAGCTGTGTAACGTTTTTTTAAGAAAATACAGTTTAGATCAAACATAGAAAAGCAATATGCTATAAATATAAGGAAAAGTAAATGACAGCGTGAAAATTATAAAAAAAATACATGTTAGTTTACTGTAGCCTATATTCTACATTAATTTTTTTTACATTTATAATCATCATGGGCGCCCCCTGCCGCCACAGCTGAAAAAAATCCTAGAGGAAACACTGCTCATAACATGAGTGAAGCATGAAACTGTTTCTCATGTTTATCGGCCGTTACAAACGCAGATGCCAATTTAACTGCAACTAGCTTATATTGGCCGATAAAATTGGCCGGCAGATATATCGGTCGGGCTCTATCGAATACCCCCCCCCAAAAAAAACTATTTGAATATCTTGTTGCACATTTTTTTCAATGATCAAAATGTGATGATTGACACGGAGATAACCATAGCAACGTTCTGCTGTCTCACGTGCTTATCACTCACAGCTTTGACCAAAATAATGCTTCCATAAATGTGCAGTAGTAAGTATTACACACAGAGTTGTGTGGGAAACCTCTGATAAAAGAGCACTTCCCCAAACCTTTTTGCCAAGCCACCATATACACAGATTAGACGAAGAATCATAAAAGACCCAAATCAGGATTTGGTTGGTTGTCATTACCTGAAGGTTTACAAAATTGTTAACCATCTGTGATCTAGATCCCCTCAGGAGGAAACACATCTATCAGGAGCAGAGGCGATTCTAGGGTCTATGGGGGCCCCAAGCAGAAAATTCCCTGTGTGCAAGAAGTGTGCAAAACTTCTATACAATGTCCTTTGCTTAACCCACTATTCTACAGTGCAACAGTTATTGCAAAAGATACATATATACAAGTGTAATCTTCATCATACCTAACATTATTAACATGTTTGGATGCATAAATTGCATAACATGTTTGGAAATAATGACAGCAGAGAACTATTTTCTACATTATACAATGATAGCAATGATTAATAACTTATTTTTACAAGAATGTTTTAAGAAACCAGTCATTTTATGACTGCTATATTAAATAATCTCAGTAAAGTTACTGCTAACTCTTATGTAAGTTAGTGTCCTAGAGTTAAATATTAGTGAACTAAATATTAATTTCATATCTGAAAATACAGAACAGTATAACACATACATCTGTTGATTTTCTCAGCAACAATGCAATTCTATAGACTTGACATAAGGTTTTCCTGAGATTTGTTTGATAATGTTTGAGACCTGACAGGGTGAGGATGTAGTTTGTCTTACCTCCCTTAAACTCATCATCTCTCCTTTCTTCTTCCCTTTCCCTGCTTTGCACAAAACATTTCTGATGTCCATCTACAGAAGCCAATAATGATCGAGTCAAAATAGGATTTGCATTGTTATTTAGAAACTTCCTTTAGTCCGGTCATGTTTTCATAAGCTAACTCACTCGCGTGGCGTCTTTTGAATGCGGTTGTGCGCGAATGAACGCAAAGACGCGCGCGTACATGAATATGTGCGTGTACGCGTCATTGCGACTGCTTCGTTGCTTTTACAAGCGTAAATTGGTAACTACATTGCATATAGATCCGTTTTTGCCGCAATTGTCTTTGTAAAGGATTGCACTAGTTAACTGCTTAAATTTAAACTTGAGATTTGAACCGGGGCACAAAAGATTTACACTTGGGCACGTGCCTGACTGGGGCTGGACCGGACACATTAAACCACATACGAGGCTGCTCACTTTAGCGCCTTTTTGCGGTTAAATTGTTTTAAATCACTTGAGTGTTAGCATTTGCAAGCCTTTGAAACACGTGCAAATGATAAACTTTTCCTACTTAAATTTGCGTATTAATCTGGCAATCGCAAGCCAAACCGTGGGTCGTGATCCGTACGGATCAACTGCGACAGCACGACTGAACGATACAACGTCACCCATTCGCTACGTTCATTTTCAAAACTGGCAAGTTATCCACCTGGGTTGGATTTTGACTGGGCTAAGCCAATGTCAATCAACATTCCATCCAATCGGAATGAAACAAACTCGGGGGCCCTCTAGTGGCTCGGGGCTCCAAGCAGTTGCCTGCCTTGCCTGTTGACAAGGTGCGCCTCTGATCAGGAGTGCAGATTATGCCTTAGGTTTTACACTTTGGTACACTTTATCTTAGAGTAATAGAAATTAAAAAATTTTCCCATTGCACATGACCTCTAAAATGATACCACACATAAATATACAATTGCCATCACAGAACAATATAGGCTACACAAGATCATGTTTTTTTTAGCAGATACCCAATTATGTGAGCCTGAAGGCTAGGAGGAAGGTTTAGGGTGAAAGAATTTGTGATTAAGAGATAAAAGGGGTCTACCCCTTTTATCTCTTAATCAAAAATTTTTTCACCCTAAACCTTCCTTCGTCTAATGCATTTGACCCTCAGGTGGGGCTGTTTACATTAATTCAAATTAATGTAAGCATATAAACATGTGTGGCAATGCAACTTCTTTACATTAGGGGGTAGAGGATTAAAGAAAATGCATCCTGGTTAAAAATTATGCAAGAGGTTTGTATCTTCTGCAGTTTGAGTTTCCATTTAAGAGAGACATGTGCCATGTCCCGTAAATGTTTTATTACGCCACCTCAATAACAACAAACAAGGCTTGATACAGTAGGTTTGTCTACCTGTTATGAACAGTGTTGGGCAAGTTACTGGAAATTTGTAATTAGTTACAGTTACTAGTTACTTCTTCTAAAAGTAATTTAATTACTCTACCAGTTACTGTATATCAAAAGTAATTAGTTACTCGGGAAAGTAACTTTTAAGTTACTTTTATGTCTGCTTTTTAAATGTAAATATGAACAGTACTGAACAGTCAAACAATAAAATGATATGGGTGGCCTATTTTACATACTGTAGGAGCCTATTCTGCTTTAGATTCAGAATGTTTTTTAGGGATGCACCGAATATTCGGCCACCGAAACTTTTCGGCCGAAAATGGCCCAAAAGAGCATTTTCGGCTTTCGGCCGAAAGACTTTTATCACCGAAACAATACGGCCGAAATGTTCTGATGACGCAAACAGAAACCGCGACCTGCACGTGCTTGTCTGAAGCAAGATGTATTTAACCGCAAAAGGCGCTAAAGTACGCACAGAGGCACATGCAGTTGTGTCCGGTCCAGACGTGATCATCACAGTGAGTACGCCCTTCAAAGATCAGAACTCTTGATGTGTAAATTTTAGAGAGAGTCGCGCAAATGTCTCATACTGTATAGTCCATTAACATACGTGTGCTGAATAAAGCAATGACAAACAACGTAACGTTTTTATGCTGCGCTGTTTGGAATTCGCCTTCGTTCTCTGTGTGCGCGCGCGTTTAAGTGCCCTCAATAGTGCACACACGAGTGAGACGCAAACAAGAAAACATCAGGGGCCCTATTTTAACGATCTGAAACGCAAGTGCGAAGCGCAACGCGCAAGTGAGTTTGTGGGCGGATCTTGGGCGCTGTTGCTATTTTCCCGGCGTGAGAAATAACTCTTGCGCCGGGCGCAAATCAATAAGGGGTTGGTCTGAAGTAGGTTCATTATTCATAGGTGTGGTTTGGGCGTAACGTCAAATAAACCAGTCAGAACGCTAGCCAACATTCCCTTTAAACGCTAGGGCGCAAGTTCCATGGCGGGTTGCTATTATTATGACGGATTTACCAGGCGCACGCCAGGAGCGGTTCACAGCCGAGGAGACCGACGTCCTTGTACGGGGGAATCCCACGCTTGCCAGCATAAATCGGGCACGCCGTGTAACGGGATGTGGATCTGCCTCAGGACTTGACGCCAGCAGAGGACATCGCTGCGTCCACCCTCACCGCTGAAAGGGTTTGGGGGCTTTGAAATCGGACCCAAGAAACGCAAGCAAGGTCCAACCCCAAAGTACTCTTACAAATCAAGTTCATATACATTAAGGTTTCTTATGAAAACATTTTAATTATTATTTACATAAAATAAACGTAATACAGCCACACAACAAAGTTACGAAAATATTTTAATCGTTATTTGCATGAGAATAAATAAAAACTATCACCACAATGCTCACCACTATGATTCCCCTTATCTCGTGTATTAATATTTTTAAGTGTAACAATTTATGATTTGCAAAAATAACTGTTGCATCTGTGTAGATTAGATAAGCAAAGTGTATGCGCGTTGTGCACGCTATACATTATGGTCAAGCATGCGCCCTTAAAATAGCATAATGAACAACGCGCAACGCGCCACTGACTTTAAACTTTTTTTTTCTGGTCAGTGGCGCAATTGTTTTTTAAAACTGCAAAATAGCATCAGGGATGGTTTGCGCCGGAACACGCCTCTTTTTTTGCGCTGAACCACCCAGGGAGCGCAAGTTCATTCCCTAGTTTGTCGACGTGCTTCTGTGACGGGAAAAACCCGCTGTGCGCCGGGGCAAAATACGAATGATACATGCGTCACGGACAAAGTCAATTGCGCTGGGTGCAAGATAGAGCCCAAAATCTTTCTGTTATTGACAGGGCACATATAAACAAAATTATCTCCAAAGTATTCTTTTTCTAATAAAAACATTTGTTTATGTCTTAAGTGTATGTATAGATTACAGTCATAAACCAGTCTCTGCTTATTTAAAGAGACAGTAACCTCAATTAACCTACTTAAGTCTAACAAAGAGACAAATAGCTCTAAAAATAATAATATATTTAATTTATACAATAAAGACAGTGTTATGACTCATTTAATTCAATTTCTGTACCTAAGGCTAATGTTAGCCCTTATTAATGTGCAGCTTTGTTCTTTTTTATAAATCTTTGTAATTTCTTTATTTGTTATTAGATTTTCCCCACCCCCTTTTTGCTGATCTGAAAAATAATCTGATCCGTGCTTCAAAAACTGTAATGTGATCTGAACCGTGAGTTTTGTGATCTGTCACACACCTCTAGTAAAGTTAGTACACAGTGATAGCCATTAATGCATTTGTACTAATAATTGGCATAATCATTTATTTCGGTTTTCGGTTTTTCGGCCTTGTTTTCCTCATTTTCGGTTTTCGGTTTCGGCCAAGAATTTTCATTTCGGTGCATCCCTAATGTTTTTGTTAGAAATTATCTTCATATGTAAGCTTAGTTTATTTATGTATATTAGGGATGAACCGAATATTTGGCCGAAAGACTTTTATCACCGAAAAAATAAGGCCGAAATAATGTGATGAAGCAAACAGAAACTGCGACCTGCACGTGCTTGTCTGAAGTAACATATCTGCGGTGTGGACTAGATTTTTCTCACTTCTAACTTTTTAAACCCGGAAGTATTGCCCTATGGAATTATGGAATTATCTCTGCTTTTTGCTCAAAATGTGGTGTTTTTGCAGAAACCTACCCATATTCAAAAGCTGATTACAAAAAAACTACTGAAGGTAGGATGAAACGTTTTTTTTGTTTGAAAGCAGAGGGTATGTTCTTTTATTTGGTATATTGTAGGGATGTAACGGTATCAAAAATTCACGTTACGGTAGTATTCCGGTAGGATGCCCACGGTACGGTAATTATTGAAACATTTACAGGAAGGAAAAAACATATGAAGACTTGGAAAAACTGCCATAAGTGTTCATTAAACAAGACTGAACATTACGATGTACAAAGTGTATCGTAGTGTAGTGTTTACAATTTTCATAAAAAGGACAAAAATAATAAGACCATGTAATAAAATAAAAAATAAAGTTTCAGTTTAGTTTGTCAACTTTAAACAACTCCCAATCAGTCAGGTTTTAAGAATTGAGTCACTCCCTCAATTGACCTAGTTTTTATTATTATTAAAGCTAATGCTTGATACTCCTATGAAAGCAACAGTTGTGATTGTAGAATCAAGAAAAGATGATGGGTTTTAAGATCAATAAGGTCAATTTCTGAAAACGAAAACAACCCAGTAAAAATGAAAATAGCAGCTTACTTATTGTAGCTGGACCTAGAGCTGAGGTCAGCTCACTCAATACAGGGGTGCATTTCCCAATCGGAAGACTGCAGCCTCCATAGGTCGCATTTGTAGGCTGCATACGTCATGAAGACCGTCTTATTTCAGAATATTAAAATTTTTCAAGTTGACTATTATTCTTATTTAATCGTATATTGTTGTAACACGCTTATGACTTGCAAATTTAATACTCCGTTAACTTAAATACACCAGGCGTGTTATGACGGATGCAGCCTGCATATGCGACCTAATGAGGCTGCTTTCTAACTGCGAAACGGCACACACTCTCCTCATTCACGGATTTACTCACACTCGTTTTTTGTATGTCTATCACATTTTGTCCTTTCTCGTTTCTTGTCACAGCGAACGCGAACTTTTTCCACACATCCGATTTAAAATCTGCGTTTCTTTTGCTTCCGCCATTGTCGCTCCACTTGAAGAGAGGCATCAGAGTGGCACGCATGGGATTATGGGAATTGTAGTTCCCGCTTCCCTCCACTCGCTGCACTTAGCCGGAAAAAAAACACGTGTTGCCCGGAAGAACAAATGTTTTACCAAATCACGTGACCACGGTTGTATCGGGGAAATTTTATACCACAATACCACAAAAAGCAGGCTAAAGCACGCCCATCAATTTAAATAGGGTGCTCGACAAAAAAAGCGTAGTAGTAATGATGCAAAGTCGGCAACACCAAAGCTCCAAAAATATCAAAAATGTTTATTAATTAAAAACAGTGCTAGGCATCAGGTAACGTTTCGAGCACGCAGGCTGATGTCTGATGAAGAGCCTGCGTGCTCGAAACGTTACCTGATGCCTAGCACTGTTTTTAATTAATAAACATTTTTGATATTTTTGGAGCTTTGGTGTTGCCGACTTTGCATCATTACTATACCACAATACCACGAAATTTATAATACCGTTACATCCCTAGTATATTGATGTTTATATATTTGAAGAAGAACATTTTCTGGAAGACATTAAACTTTTCTGAAAATCATGAAAAACGCTGGAGCTGGCTGGCAACTTTTTTTAAAAACGCTGGTGGTGAAAGAGTTAACATTTCTCAGATTTTTTGCTTTTGTGGACTACAAATGCAAGTTGATATACTGGGATTGCTTGGCAAAGATAATTACAAACTGGATGGATTATAATTTGCGCACAATTTTTAAACAAAGGTATGTTGTCCCGTTTAGACTGTTCATGTTCATTCTATATGCACTGTCAGCCATGATGAAGTTTAATGAGTCATTGCACCGCCTACCACGGTCCTGCAACGTTAGATCAGAAATGTCTTGTCTGCAAGTGTCATTTTACAAATGAGTAACAAACTCATTTACATTTCAGTAATTGTAATTGCATTACTTGATTTAAAAAAATTGTTACATGCTCGTTACTGCTAAAAAGTACTGGAATTACTCCCATCACTGGTTATGAATTTTCTGAATTGCCAATAATCAATCCAAATGTCATTACATCAGGGATGTGATTTTTCCGGATTAATCCGGAATTCCGGATTTTCCGACCTGAAAATGTGACCTACGTGAATCATGCAGATATGTAAAAAAAATAAAATAAGGGGGGAGGGGGGTCTCTCACAGCCGTCGCCATGGTAACCCGGGACGGAACCACAATCGCCGTCCCCGCGCAACAGGGCTACACCGGTGGCAGATCATTTTCCTTCCTTTCCAAGTATCAACAAGGACGTGTTTCTGACCGTTCGCAAATGGCGGATGGCGAAGTATGATTGTATTCACCAATCAGACCCGATCGTTTCTCTCCTCTCTTCTCCTCATTTGCGACGTTTGGCTGTCACTCGCGTGACGCGAAACAAAGCGGCAAACATATACACGTCGGTTTACTTGGTGAATTTGGAGCAGCAATTTTCACAGAAATGAGAGGAAAAACGAGCGCCATTGCAGAAAATCCTGGTGGCGACTGAGAGAGGGACGATGCAACAATATTGGTTCCAAAAAAAGGCAAGGAAATAAGTTACCTCATCGAGCCTGGTTTAACCTAACTGAGCATTACATTCGTGCATGAAACCTGATCCACGAACACGGAGGGGCGGGAATCGCGGGACGGAGTGGAGTCTAGAGTGATGTTTCTTCAGGCTCCGGCGTGAATATAAATTTCTCTTCTAAAGTTCGGTAAAAACACATAAATGGCTTAAAATCTTGTTTAAGAATCTGTTTTATAATGAGAATCTCTCTTTCAGCGCGCCTACGTGTGTTTGCGCCGCGTGACAGCCGATTTGAATCTGACAGAGTTCGTCACTGTACATTAAAAAATCCCACACAGACATTACAGCGTAAATGCTAGGATTAAGATTGATTTGATATATAACAGATAATCTAGGTACATTTACCCTAATAAGTTTACTCTAATAATAAACATGGTAATGTTTTAATGTTTTGCTTTAGTGTTTTAATGTCAGACAATCATTGAAATGAGGGAAAAATGAAGAGAAAGGCAGCAGATATAGCATCCTTCTTCAGAAAGAGTAGCAAGAAGCAGCCAAACAAATCTTAGTAAAATACATTAAAGTAGCCTTCAAAATTCACATGATTTTCTGGTCTCTAGTTTTTTCAGCAATGGGAGATATAAATCCTGGTTTCAAAGTAAATTTCAAAAGTTTTATTTGATTAAATAGTTTAAAAAACATGGAGGTTGAATTATGACTATAAATTGTATGTTAATCTCAATTCATTTTAATAAAAATTAAATTATTGTAGCAATTGTATGTTATACATTATTCTGATTAACACACTATAATACTTAAAAGTATTTTAAGATTGGATGATAGAGATTTTATATGCCACCCCAGAGTAACTGCTGGCCCCTGTCTGGCCACCCCTATGAAAAATCCCTGGCTCCGCCACTGATTAGCAAAACACAAAAAATAAATTATATTATAAATCTTTACCCGGACAAGTGACTTTTGTGCATGGACAAGTGAAACATAAATTTACTTGTCCGAAGGACAAGTTCCTCAAAAAGTTAATGTCAAGCCCTGATAAACATATTACAACAATTTACGATTAACTAAGAATAATAGTAAACTTCATTATTGTTAATATTGTGACTCTTGATGAGTCTTGATGACGTATGCAGCTTAGAAATGCGACCTCCGGATGGCTGCAGCCTAGGATTGAGAAACGTCCTCTGTATCATCGTTTGTTTCAAAGGTTTCGTGTTTAAAGTTTTAAGGTTGACCAGTTTGATTAAAATAAATAGCACCTGCACTTTTTTGTACAATTACTTCTATTTATTAGTGTCAACCTTCTATTGTTCATGTTTAACAGCTAACAAAGTTACTCATCTACAGGGGTCTAAAATTAGAAAAAGAGACCTTTAAGACACTTTATTATAACTAATGGTCCTGTGTAGCACATTTTATAGATATTTGTATTAAAAAAATACTCTGATAAAAATAGAAGTACTGATTTAACTTCTTTACTCAAGTAAAAGTATCAAAGTACAGGCTTGGAAATGTATTTAAAGTATAAAATTAAAAGTAGCCATGCCTTTAGTTCTTTATAAGCCATTGTCTACATTTTATTTGGATGTCGGCAAAATAGGCCTTCTTTTGACATGAACATTTGCATGTGGCACATTTAGCTGTTAAAGTTGTGTAAAAATGCAAAACAAAAACAAGTTAAAACATTTTTTTTTCATGGTTGTTGATATAGAGAGAGGTGGTGAAGGAGCGGTGGACAAGACACTTGCTTTTGATTCCCACTTTTACACATCCACCAAATAAGTTGTTATGTGTCATACTGTACAAAAAAGTTGCATGTTGCACATCTAGGTGTAAAATAAATTAAAATGTGTTTTTTTGTTCAAATAAGTTGTTATGGGTCCTACTTTACTATCCGTATAGATCCGCCACCAGTTTGATTGGCGTGTGTGTGTGTGTGTGTGGGGGGGGGGTCTCAATATATTTTCCTGCTTTTTTGTCCTTAGCCAATCACATGCCTGTTACATGAGATTAATGAATAAGAAATATTATACAAAGTCTTTATATGCGTCTTTATGCTAACTGATTAGCCAGATATGCTAACATTTACGAAGCCAGTTACTAAACCATCAATATCACTTTAAATAGTATAACACATTGTATTACCATGTAAACTCTGATTGGATGGTTGAGTGGTAATCATGTTTATGTAATGATCTGTTTAAATCAAGATATCTCCAAACAGCTTCTTACTAGTTCCTTTTGAGGTTGAAGATATCTCCAAATAAATAAGTACTAGTAGCTATTCTGTTTTTGATATCAACTAATCATTTCTGATTTCTGACAAGTATCTTTTTTAATATTACTAGTAACTAATCATAAGTAGGGCTGGGCGATATGGCCAAAAAATGTATCATGAAAAGGTTTTCCATATCAGTCGATATCGACAATTATCATGATAAATAACAAATCTTTATTCCTGTCAAATTTAAAGGCAGATTTTTGCTCCTGAATGAAAATTGTAAACACCAGACAGTTAATAATGGTTTTTAACTACTTTTATATTCAGAACATGACAAATACTAAAATCTTGTTTTAATGTTCAGATTTGGTCTTCGATTAATTGTCGATAAGAATTAAATCGATAAAACTTAACGATTGTCGAAAAAGCAAGCACATGTCTGGCGCCTGTGCAAAGCACATACACAGCTGGTGAAAAAACTAACCAAGCGCAAAAAAGTTAAACTAGCCACCATGATCACAACGATGCTCGATGCCAAACACACTTGGGCTTTTTGTCCTCATTCGAGACGAGGCTGGCTGCTAACGCAACAAAATGGCATCCGCAGAGGATCTGAGAGGGTCCGATGCCGAAAATCTAAACACAGTTAGGATACTGAAAGCAAAGACCCTCTTCAGGGAAGCCTGCAAGATTAGCATAGCAACGCTGCTAACGCTGCTTTACACAGGGAAGGCGTCCAGAAGCCGTTTTTAATAAACCGATTAAAATGAAAAACTAAAATTCTGGCAAGAAACTGTTAAATGTAAACTGTAACTGACTGTCGTTACACTCTGAACGCCCGCAACATATATCATCGATCATCATCATGACTGGCTGAGGTGCTACACGCTAAACACTGTTGTGGGTTTTCTAATGGAAGGTTGAAGTCTTCATAACATAAGCATCTTTGCTGAAAGTACCCCGCAGGTCTAAAGCTGAGGTAACGACGGGAAAAGTGCCCTTTCGTGTGCTTCTTGGATATAATTACAACAAGTGGTGTATCGACGACTCTGAAAGTGAGGTGAACAACTAGAAAAATAACACTTGATGATAATGAAACTTTTATTTTGTCATGGATGCATGCGACTGTGCGGAGTGCCCGTTATGAGGCGGAGTTTACTGTGTCTATTAGTCATTATATTTCGTTACTAGATTAAATTGATGATTTTTATCAAAACACCAACTAAATTGACTCATTTTACAATCCCACTAGCATATTATTTAGACAAAATAAAATCTTTTAATTTGCGTGAGGAAGCTGGCGTTTTTACGCACACTTTTATGTCATTGGCTATATGCCACTGCTGTAATGGCTTATTGCACTATTACTGTTAACGATTATTCGATTGATTGATCGTTAATTTAAATGATCATCGAATATGGGAAAATGCATAATTTGACATCCCTAGTTCAGATATCTGTATTAAATGTTAAATATATTTGTTATGAAATAAACATTTCTGACACAGAAAGCAGCATGCTACTGTCACTTTTAAGACCCAAGACAGACTGCTTTGAGTTTCAGTATACTGATAAACATCCAGCTCTGTATGTTCACTTAAACAAGAAGGAAAACTTAGTTCAGTGATCACGCGTGTGTTACAAGCTATACAAGCTGATAAATGGATGTCAAGAGCGTCACGTTGCTATGGCGCACAATCATGCAATCAATACTCAATACTGTATATTCACTGCTGTGGTGGATATACTGTTTTTCCTCAGTTTCCTGAATTTGTGAATGTGCTGTAAAAATACATTTAAAGCACACGTCCGCAAGGCGGATGCTGAAAGAAAGTACAGTATACTGTACCTATTTTGTCTGCTGTGTTCCGGGCTTTGACGAACCCTGTTTGCGCGTCCAACATTACATGAAAGGAAACTGTTTACGCACATTTAGATTCCGTGATTCCGTCCGCGTTATCCGCATCTAAATCGTAGGGCTCTACTAATAAATGAATAACTTGCCTCATCTTCCACTCCTTCAAGTCTAACCAAGGGCGTAGGTTTGATTCTGGCATTGGTGGGGACATAAATGAAATGGTCGCATTGCAAAAACTGTTTATCACCGATTACTTGACATAAACAACAGACAACTCAGAATGCACTTTACTCAGTGACATCTGACTCGCCACCCCCGGTGCCATCCCAAATTTAATGTACTATCATAAACAATTCGTTATGTCCTAGAGCCTAATAAACACTAACTGTATAAGTCTTTGTCAAAAAAAAAGAAAATCACATTGTAACATATGAATCCATATTTACTTTATAACATTGAAGAATATGCTATTAATATTTAATTCTTAATTTAATTTTGCCAGAAAAAATCCCAGTGTTGAAGTAGGTATGCACATCATGCTGTTTCCTGAACAACGTTTATTAATGTTTCTGTAGTTCACATTAAATCTTATTTTCATTAACAGACAGTTAATCAGTGTGAAAAAAATTGTTTAAGTTTAAAATGCAACCTTACATTATGTCTACATCTGTGCAAGTAATGACCACAGTGCAGTAATGTAAAGTATTCAGCAATCGTGACATGAATTCATGTTTTTACCATGTTGATGTTATTTTCTTTCATGGATTAGGGGCCCCCTAAATAACCTTGCCACCCCATTTATAAAAGGTTGACACAAGTTTGCAGCTCCTCAGGTTAACATGGGATTGTCGTGTATTGGTGAAAACACTGTCCTTGAATCATTACAGATGTGGCCCTTAAAAACGCGCGTTTTCTCCCGCGGCATTCGCCAAATCGTCTCGCGGAGTCACGCAGAATTCTGCAAGTGTTTTCGGGGGGGCTACTTTCCCTTTTCCCTTAATGTGTTTCGCTTCACAGAAAATCCACCAGGTGGCGCATAAAAAACTAAATTTTTATATGCGTTGTCATTGCGGTTGTTTCCAGAAGTTAATAAGGGCATTGCTGAATATTTAACATTTCTATTAAAACAGCAAAGTGACGTCAACCCCTTCTTGCCAGCATAACATCACATACATATTTTAAGATGACTATACGTGCAATGGGCATTTATACTAAGTGCAACAAAGAATTTAGTGTGAGCCTAATACACTTAACTCTATTTACAATGAATATCTTAATTATTTGTGTTGTCGAATTTTGACACCGTTTCATTGTTTGTTCATAATATTAATAATTATGTCAGTTTTTCTAAAAGTATTAATATTTTAAAGAGATTCATGTGGTATAAAAATACATGTTTTAAAGTTATAAATGTTGTAAATATATAAGTATTATTGTTCTTAATATATTAAGAACAATAATATGACACATGTATATTGCGCTAAATTGCTTTACATATGGAAAGAGGAATTCTTCTCAACCACCACCAATAAAGTTTAAAAAATATTCTTTAGAAAAACGGCGTTTAAACCCACGCAGAGCGAACAAGAAAACATGGGCCTATGCTTACATACTGTACAGTGGGCATATGATATCTTTATTTAGTTTTACATATTTAAAACTTTATAATACCTTTCTTGCGCATATAGGCAGTCAGTGTTATGATTTTTTTAATCCTTTCAGCCGTTATTCATAACAGTAAAAATATTCAGTGGCTTTGTAAATATACTACTAAAATAATGGATTAAAGTAACTTTATAAAATCTCTTAATGTCACTTATGTATTTTTTAGTTGGTCAAAACAAAATAAATGGCTAGAAATAGAACAGACATTTTAATTTAAAATGTACATATATTATAGGCGTATATTATAGGTCCTTCCAGATATCTTATCTCAGACGTTCGCAGTCAACACTTTTAAAACTTATTTATATAAAATCTAATTTATAAATAAAGAAACAAAGTTTTAAGTTAAGACAATAATAAATATGTTTATTTTTATTGAAAGAAAAACGTAGATTGTTATTATGGGTATAGTTGATGCCAATAAAGTGTGCAGTATACAAAAAATGCAAACAAATTATTTCTAAAAGTGGCAAGATTTAAAAAAAAAAATAAAGGTGGTATAAAGAAAGACATGAGAAAAGTAGAGGTATGCAAAAGAGCACAGTTTAGTTATTGTTAATTAAAGCGGTTTTATACACCTTTGTTTGAATTGACAAGCATTTTATTCGCCACTTTCAACACATTTTGTGATTGATTTACTGATTTATTACAGAAAATTGTTGTCAGAAGCAAAGCTATTGTACAAAGCATCTTTATATGTATGTTTTAAAGTTAAAAATGTTGTAAAAATATATTAGTATTCTTTTATATTAAGAATATAAAATTATTCTGCAATATAAATTATTCTCAACCACCACCAATAAAGTTTAAACATTATTCTTTAGAAAAAAAAACGCGTTTAAACCCGTATTGCGTGGAGCGAACAAGAAAACATATGCTTACATGCTCAATCGGCATATGATATCTTTTTATTTAGTTTTACAGTTTTAAAAGTGGCAAAAAAGTTCTTAAAATCTAATGAATACTGGTTTTGTATAATGTATATAACTGCAGATGCGTGCGTGGGATCCGGGCAGGTATCCTTTTCCTCCAGACCTTGACGCATGGTCGCGGGAAGGCGAGAAATATATTTTTTTTAAGTAAAAATATTTTGCACAATTGATATATTACTTATGAATATTTTAGGAAATTATTTTTGACACACGTAGATTATTACGTGTATTTTGGATTTTAATTTTTATTACTGTCTGTGCCTATCCGTGGCCTCAGTCAACCGAGCGCACTATCTTTGCCTTGCGTCTTTTGAAGACATTGGTACGCAGCACCATGACCCAGAAAAGACTCACACACCTTTCCCTGATGCATGCCCACACAGAAATACTGAACTCCCTGGACATTCGTCCCCTAGCTCATGAGAGACTTTGGAATCTCTATTATACAACCGGCGCAATGCGCGACGCGAGTTTTTTCTGCTCGAGTAAAGAGCGTGTTGATAATATGCGTATTAACGGAATGACAACGCGGGTTTGTTTATTACATACATGGATGCGCAGCAGCACAAAAACGCTTTTTAATATGAAA
Organism: Paramisgurnus dabryanus; assembly: GCF_030506205.2. NCBI lineage: Eukaryota > Metazoa > Chordata > Actinopteri > Cypriniformes > Cobitidae > Paramisgurnus > Paramisgurnus dabryanus. The sequence goes on along the minus strand of NC_133355.1, from coordinate 36,550,455 downwards.
AATGGATTATGTAACAGATTATTATTGAGTCTCTTGGACATAAATGATGACCAATTATGAGACGTTAGAAGGCTTAAAGAGCTGCTTCATCTGTAGCTAAGTAAATAAATGCTTTGCTTTAAACAAATGCATCTACTTTTAAATGTTTTTTTTTTTTAAATGCTACCCAACGGATTTATTGTATATAATGACTCTGCACCTGTAGATATGGTGAGATGAGAAAACATTTTAAGTAATTCTTTTAAAAAAAACATTTTGCTGTCCAAGTGCTGAAATGGCTCTCCACACGTTTGTAAATTCTTTATCTTTTGTTTGTAACAAATAAAGTATTTTTACAGTACAAACCTTATATAAAGCCTATTCTAAAAATGTAATTATACACCATGTATTTCTTTATAAAAGTATACAATATCAGAACTAAACCCATCATTATTTTTGTTCAAATTATGAATTATTAATAAGTTTTAAAAAGACAGTAATAGTACTATTTAGTAAAAAAAAAGATCTATATAAAAATATACTAGGTATGTTAATGTGAGAATATTTTACATCTGTTAATCGACGTGTGATCCTAACTTAAAAACGAAAGTAAAATATGTTCGTCCGCATGGACATTGAAAATTGTGAAGTTTAATTAATATTATATGTCAGGGGTTCTCAAAGTTTACATTCAAAGGTCCAAATCTGAATCTCATCATTTTCATAGGTCCGGAAAAACTGGTTATTACAAAAAATTGTCAAGCATGGTAATAACTTTATGTAAATCATTTGTTTATATAACAAATCAACACAAATAGTTTGTGAAAAACATAACAAGTGTATTTTGCATTAAAAGTAAAAACATTTTTTTAAACATAAACACAAGAAATATGCCAAAAGTAACCAGGTGCAAAATACAGAGCAACCTAATAAGAGAAATGGCACAGTTTGTTTTCCATCACATGCATAAACCATGGCAAAAAAATGTGTGGTTGGTAGGCAGAGACACTGACCAAAATTAGGGGTGTGCCTATAAATTGGCTGATGATGCTTGCTATGCATCTCAATGAATTACGCTGAAATGCCGCTACATCCAAAAGCTAGGGGGCGCTCTCGTGCAGAAACTCAATATGCGCTGCAGACGAAGAACCAGACACACGGCAGCTCCAGGAAATGTCTTAAGGATATATTTATATTGCTGTTCTTCAAACCTTTTCAGGTATTTTCATGATAATAAAGAATATGTATAAAGATTATGTTTGACGAGTGTTGCTTTTTCAAATGCATGTTATAAACGACTCAAACCAACAGTGATTTCAGATTGATAAGGACTTACTGATCAAAAGCCGTAGTACATGAAGTAGGTGTGCATAATATCTGGGTGTGATGGCTACAGCGTGACATAGGAAATTTTTAAATAACGCGTTTTATTTTCGGACCAGGAATAATCTTAAAACCAAAAAGTAAAGAAAACTAAACGAATGGTTTACAATTTTAATATGCGTTTGTAAAGTAGCAAATGCACACATTTAATCAATCACATAGAAATTAATGCACTTGTACTATGAAGTGGACGCGGGTCCGGATCAAGTTCCCGTCGGGTCCGGATCCGGACCGGAGTCCGGACTTTGAGAACCCCTGTTATATGTTGTTATAATATTATATGTTGTATGTAAATTGTAACGAAAGTAATTCCCCCTGGTATAAGTATTTTTGCTTCTGATTAATAGCGCATATTCATCTGAGAACTGATGATGTCTGTGTGTTTCAGACCCTGGCTGTGTGCCCTGAAGTGTATATGACAATAAAGTAGTAAATCTCAATGTATTTATTTTTATTATTGTATTTTAAATAGGCCTATAGGCTCATAGGTTTTTTGGGTTAAAAAAATTCACAGCACCCCCTGTTCAAAATGACTTCCAGCGGCCCTGCCTTGACGCTTTGTGTGTTCGACTTTAAATGGTGCGGCGCTGACTGGTCGGCGTATGACATCAGAGTACCGCAAGAGCAAAGGTAAAGTCGGACCATTTGTAACATTTCGACTTGCTCTCGCGGTACTTTGATGTCTTCGTTGCTGAACTGTCTGCGCAGCGCCACATAGAAACGCCCTTTGACTCTTTAAGGCAAAGTACCAGCAACATGAGAAGTGGTGGCACGCAAAAGAAAGTGAAGGTACACAGTACGCTAAAATATAAAGTGTCTGTACTGCGAGCACTGGTTTAGTTATTTACATCGTGAGTTGCTCTTTCACCATTGTGCACCCGCGCACTCGCTCTGTAGTTTGTAGCTCGCGCTCCGGCTTCGATAAACAATGCCCGTTTCTCAATACCAAGTAGGGGAGAGTGGGGCAAAGTGAGCCAGTGGGTAAGTTGACCCACCCCCTTTATCTAGGCAACCATACAGATTTGTAGCCGTGTGACCACAAATACAGGTAGCAACCATAATTTATATTTGGCTATGTTAAAGAGAAGGACAAATAAAGAGAGTTATTATTAAAGTATGATTTTTTTAACAAAACAAAAAAAACAGTTTTTATCCTATCAAAGTAAAATTTATACATACCAGGTATAAAGGCTGTTATGTTAAAGTAGATTTATCCAGGTCTAAATATTCATACCATAAATATTGGTGATAGGCTAATGTATAAAACCATGTGAATGATTTAGCTAAAGATTAGCCTGAATTACTAAGCTAGGCAGTTTCCCAGAACGGTGGCTGTGGGGCAAAGTGAACCAGATGGGGTAAACTGAACCAGGGGTTCAACCCCACCATGAGGCACTGTAACCATTGAATATATTTCATTAAAAAAAAAATCTGTGTAGTTTCGCACAACTGATTTGTTCATTTTTAAACATTTTAGAAAACATATCATGCTAAGACATTACAATATTAATTAATTTTTATGCATTTGGCGTTTTGCAGGTCCACACTGAAAAAACAAACATATACCACTCAGAAACGTCCATTGACAATCTCCAAACAATAAGTTGCTCCTCAAAATCTGTATTTTCATCTGATACAGACTCAAACATGAGTGGATGACATCAGAGTACCGCGAGAGCGATTTAAAACCAACCTCCTCCGCTTTATTTCTCGCGGTACTCTGATGTCATCTGCTTGTCGGTTCTTGTGGCGCTGCGTAAAGTTGACCACACCTAAAAAATGTACTGCTAAACTCGACAGAAATGCTCTGTATACCAGCACCTCCTTTATTAATTGTATAGCAGGAAAAGTTCTATTTTACTTCTCAGCGTGATAAATAGCTTACAAGGTTTGGTGTGTGAGCGTGTGAACTGACAGAAATGCGTGTGTCTCATGGTGGGACTTGAGAGCCTAGGTTATATCAACTTATAAATTAAGTGGATATCAGGTAACTTAATTTGACATAAGTTATAAACATTCATTTAAAATAATATACAGCGTATGTATTAGGCCTATTTGCTTAAATTGCATTTTAACAAAGAAACTGCAAGGGTTGGAATTAAAACCCAACACGCTGGTGAAAACTGGATTAACCGGTTTTCTTTTGATTCCCTGATGATGAGGTGATCGATTAGCATTGGGGGTTGGCAAAGAATTGGCAGACCTAGGGGTGGGTGGTTTTTAATTTCTTGACTCTGTGTCACTGGTAGCTGCTAAAACAAGCAGCTAAACCATGTACAATTAATTACATTTTGGAATTAACTTCCTTCATGTCTTTTTATTTATACACTGTAAAAAATATTTTCTGAATTTTTAAGTAAAGTTAGCCTTAAATATGTTTTACAAACAATTGGTTTACAAACTCTGGGATGTTTGTGATTATCATCATTCAGAAAAGTGGTGCTTGTGTTTAGACTTGTGTTTAACGTGATTAAATCAGGAAGATTACATTAGTTTCTTTTCGGTGTAGAACAGTTTGTAATCAAAATGCAGAAATATAGTATATTTATAAACATCGCTGAAACAAAGAGTGAATTAAAATTGAAAAAGTAATAAAGTTAAAGCTGCTGATAATTTTGTTTATATTTACTAGCATTTTCTGAGTGAAAAATGTTTAGATTTTGTTAAGTAGCCTAAATCCTACTCCAATTTATTTCAGTGTAGGTTTCTCATTTTTATCAGCTTTCTTTTGCTTTTCAAAGGGCCGTCTACCTTTGCTACCGCCAGTGCTTTAATGTGGGCCGGTAGGCGCCAGTACTCAGTACCGCCACTTCCAAATATAGCTCTTGAGCGTACCACCATCTCTCCCTGCGCCCAGAACGTACTGTTAGCGTACCAGTCCAGAACGCTCATTTGCACATCTGTTTAAATCAGAGGCTTAATTTAATCCTTTGGCTGCGCTGCCGCTTTTCAAAGCGCCCTTCACAATGCAAGCTACCTAATTCGTCCCACCGAGAGCAGAGACTACATTACCCATACACCTTTGAGTTTTACAAGTTAAAAGCGCATGCGTAGCTTTTGCTGCTGTCAATAGGCTAGTTCGACTTCATGCGGCGCCCCGACAGCCGCAAGACGTCACAGTATCGCGAGAGCGAGGCGAAATATGATTTCTTGAATCATTCTCGCGGTACTCTGACGTCATCCGGCTGTCGGTTCTTGCGGCGCCTTATGAAGTCGAACAAGCATAGTGTTAACAACGTGGTTCGGAGAGGTGTGTGAAACGCGCAACCAGCTGCTCTGTTAAAATGAAAATACAATGAATACTTAATATGCCCTCCTGGTTTTAGACTCTGAGGAGTAAAAGAACAAGGTCAGAATCAGAGGACTCTCGCTGGCTGACATCCCACCAAGCCAGAATGATATCGCTGCAGGTACCCTTTTGTAGGTACGTGACAATCTCTGCTGTCGCGGCTGTCAGCTTGGTTCCCCTCGACGCAACTTCGGATTTCCTCAGACGATGTGCAGTGTAAAAACATTATTGAAAATGTATTATACGTACTTGCTAAACTACAAGTGAACGAAATTTCAATGAATTTGAACGACGCGCACAGGAGTTTTATCACCCGCAAAATGGAAAACAATGGGACAAAATAAAGTGATGACTTTCGAGTTTCAAATGGCCAATATTTTGTTATTCTTGAACCCATAGACATGGTCTTGGTGTCCAGAGAGTATCTTTGCCCGACAGCGACAATATGTTATTAAAAAATAAATTACATCATTATGGATAAATGAGTGCTTGCAGAATATATATATATATATTTGAGAATGCTTATCAGTACTTTTTTGTTTCTTAAACTTTAAAGATGAATATTCTCCTTTAGAGATGGGCAATTTTCAGCAATAGCACATTATATTCAAAATTTTGAGCTCATAAAAAAGATTTTTCGCTTATTTAAATGACTTTTTTTATGTTTTTATGCACGTTTAGTTTTGGTGCAATTTCATCAAAAGCTTGTAATTAAGAAATACACACAACATGCTTAACGTATATTTTCTATATGTTAAAAATGTTGTAAAAATTGCGTATTCTTATATAATAAAAATAACAATATGATATATTTATATTGCGCTCAAAATTATTTAAAAATGGAAAAAGGAATTCTTCTCAACTACCACCAATAAAGTTTTAAAATTCTTCTTTAGAAAAACGGCGTTTAAACCCACGTGCACCGAACAAGAAAACGTATGCTTACATACAGTCCGTGTATGATATCTTTTTTATTTAGTTTTACATATTTTTATTTATATGCATTTAATAATAGTCTACCATAAGGTCATAATGTACACACTGTTAAAAATTATTCAGTGGCTTTGTAAATATCTCTAAAATAAATGATTAAAGTAACTTAATAAAATCTCTTAATGCAGTTATGCGATTTTTTTAGTTGGAAAATAAATTACTAAAAATAGAACAGATATTTTGTGTAAAATGTACATATATTATTTGATGTATACGCCTTAATAATATAAGTATTACATTTACAGATTATTTTAGTCAATATATTTAAAAAGGTCAGAGTAATATATTTAAGTTTTTAAAACTGTAATAATTGCATATTTCAAATTATTATTATTTCTATTTGACATCAAAAATGTGTAAGTTTTACGCCTAACTTGAAGTATGATTTACTTATATTTTCACATTGATATTATTTGAGTAAATGTAGGCAAAAAATAAATTAATAATAAGTAGAAAAAATGTCAATTTTAAACAATCACATAGCCAACGGTTTTTAATTAGCAACAAAGAAACTGCGCATTTTGCCGATGACAAACACCTCAGAAACTCCTCGAATTTATGAATATTTACACTCACAATATGATTTTATTTCCTTAGTACAAAAGTATAACATATTATACAAATTCTCAGTGAAATGTATTAAACACCATTGCATACTTTTTATCGTGTTTCATACCATGTAAAGGGAAACATGATAATATAAAAAGTAGCCTACTGTTCAGTAATGCAGAAAAGCGCAACATGTTAAAGCTATTAAAACGTTCAGATGCAAAAATGAACTAAATGTAAAATTAGATAAACTAGTTAATGATATTGCGTAAATGCGCTCGGTCTCTTAAAAGGTCTTCGCAAATTATTTTGTTATAAGACTCGATTATCATACATCACGTCTCTTCTACTGTAAGTACACGGAAAAAATAAGACAAATGATGCGCGTTTGAGTCAGATTTTTATGAAGAATATGTGACTGTTTATGTAACTGGCAAAAGAAAACTTCGCCAACAAAATGTTTGCCAAAAAGCATGCATTTGTAAGACATCAAAGTCTATCGCCTATACATCGATAATCCGTGTCATGTTACTTCAATATCATACAGTATACGCTCAGCATGAAGTCGAGCACACACATTGTCGTCAGTATGGCCTACATGAAACACGCCTGCCCTCTACAGGTTTTTATATTTCCTGCGTCCCCCACCGACCCCCCTTCTGCGGGATCTCGCAGAATTTCGGAAGTCTCCGCGGCATTCTGCTCTCAGAGACGCGCATTTTTAAAGGCCACATCTGTATGTGACACAACTTTTTTTGTGCATGAAACAGTTACAGTGGGTATAATAATACTTTCTTCCTCACTTACCTGTAGCCCGAATAATCATGCGTGTCTTGTTGACTGAACTTTGGCGCGTTGTACAAAGTGAAACCATCCTATCACACGTAGCGCGTAAAGACAAGCCCACCATAAAGTGATGTGAGTTAGAGAGGCGGGACTAAAGAAATGCTAATCCAATCATATTAGCAATGTGAGTTAGAGAGGCGGGACTAAAGAAATGCAAAGCCAATCATATTAGCGATGTGAGTTATGGAGGTGGGCATTGCAGAGAACGAAAGCTGTTAACCGTTTGTGTACCACATAGAGCATTATTTTTACAGAACGGGATTGCAAAAGATTTCTAATCTCATTTAAATGATTCCTGAAAAAAATATAATAAGTAAAAAATAGAAAACACAAGAATAAGACGGACACCAGTGGTTATATATAAATACAGATTAATTGTTTGGTCAAAATTATTGCTAGGGACAATTCAGACTTCCCTGAATATTGGTAGGGACATGTCCCTAGCATCCCACCCTAAATCTACGCCCATGAGTCTAACTGACACTGTGATTGTAAACCAAGAGCGCCTGCCACATCCGGAAGTGCTTGCGCAACATTACGCACAGTGCGTAAACATTACCGATCACTTATCGAACTGACGTTATTGTTTTATCGAGGAAATTTATATAGACAAAATTACCGTTACGAATTATCGCCCAGCACTAATCATTAGATACTAGTACCTATTTATAGACACTAGTAGTTATTCATTAAGTACTAGTACTTATATATTAGACAATACTTTTACAATAGTTACTACAACCCCAAAACAGAAAAAGTTGGGACATAGTAGAAATTGTGAGTAAAAAAGGAATGGAATAATTTACAAATCTCATAAACTTATATTTTATTCACAGTAGAATATAGATAACATATCAAATGTTGAAAGTAAAATATTTTGAAATGTCATGCCAAATATTGGCTCATTTTGGATTTCATGAGAGCTACACATTCCAAAAAAAGTTGGGACAGGTAGCAATAAGAGGCCAGAAAAGTTAAATGTGCATATAAAGGAACAGCTGGAGGAGGACCAATGTTTAGGAATAGGAATGTTGTCCTATTCTTGTCTAATACAGACTTCTAGTTGCTCAACTGTCTTAGGTCTTCTTTGTCGCATCTTCCTCTTTATGATGCACCAAATCTTTTCTTTGGGTGAAAGATCTGGACTGCAGGCTGGCCATTTCAGTACTCAGATCCTTCTTCTATGCAGTCTTGATGTTGTAATTGATGCAGTATGTGATCTGGCATTGTCATGTTGGAAAATGCAAGGTCTTCCCTGAAAGAGACGACGTCTGAATGTGATCATATGTATCTAGAACTTGGATAAACCTTTCAGCATTGATGGTGCCTTTCCAGATGTGTAAGCTGACCATGCCACAACTTGGGTTGTCATTGTCCTCTTTAGTCTGGATGAAATGGCATCCCAGTTTTTCAAAAAGAACTTCAAGTTTGGATTCGTTGGACCACAGAACAGTTTTCCACTTTGCCAAAGTCCATTTTAAATGAGCCTTGCCAAGGGAAAACGCCTGTGCTTCTGGATCATGTTTAGATATGGCTTCTTTTTTGACCTACAGAGTTTTAGCTGGCAACAGCGAATGACACGGTGGATTGTGTTCACTGACGATGTGTTCTGGAAGTATTCCAGAGCCCATGTTGTGATTTCCATTACAGTAGCATTCCTGTATGTGATGCAGTGCCGTCTAAGAGCCCGAAGATCACGGGCATCAAGTATGGTTTTCCAGCCTTGACCCTTACGCACAGAGATTGTTCCAGATTCTCTGAATCTTTGAATGGTATTATGCACTGTAGATGATGATAACTTCAATCTCATTGCAATTTTTCTCTTAGAAACTCAGAAAACTATTTTTCGCTGCAGCATTGGGGGAATTGGTGATTCTCTGCCCATCTTGACCTCTTAGAGACACTGCCACTCTGAAAGGCTCTTTTTATACTCAATCATGTTGCCAATTGACCTAATAAGTTGCAAATTGGTCTTTCAACTGTTCCTTATATGTACATTTACATTTTCTGGCCTCTTATTGCTACCTGTCCCAACTTTTTTTGGAATGTGTAGCTCTCATGAAATCCAAAATGAGCCAATATTTGGCATGAGATTTCAAAATATCTTACTTTCAACATTTGATATGTTATCTATATTCTACTGTGAATAAAATATAAGTTTATGAGATTTGTAAATTGTTCCATTCCTTTTTTACTTACAATTTCTACAGTGTCCCAACTTTTTCTGTTTTGGGGTTGTAGTAAAATTTTTAATCTTACTAGTCACAATTGTTTTTTTACCTGTCATATGTAATGACAAGTCAAAATGGCCACTGTAGAGTAAAATTAAAAATCTTACTAGTAAAATAAATTATCTTACTAGTTTCTATTAAAAAAGTACTAGTATCTAATGCATAAGTACTAGTATTTATTGAATAAGTACTAGTAGCTAATAAATAAATACCAGTATCTAATAAATAAGAACTAGTATCTATTTAAGTTACTAGTATCTTACAAATAAGTACTAATATTTGTTTAATAGGCACTAGTATTTAATAAATAAGTACCAGTATCTAATGAAAAAGAACTAGTAGCTAATGAATAAATACTAGTTTTTATTAAATAAGCAATAGTATATAATGAATAAGTACTAGTATCTACTAAAGAAGCATTAGGATCTAATGTTTAGGTACTAGTGACTATTGGAATACATACTAGTCAGAATTGAATAGTTGATATCTGAATGATTGATCTTCTATGGCAAGCCTTTTTAGCATTTTTTCATTTACATTTACTGGTATCTATTTTTTAGGTACTAGTTCTTATTTTTTAGTTACTAGTATCTATTCGATTAGATACTAGTTCTTAATCATCAGATACTAGTACCTAAAAAATAAATACTAGTGCTTTTTTCGATACTAGTAACTAAAAATTAGATACTAGTGCTTATTTATTAGATACTAATACTTATTAATTAGATACAAGTACTTATTCATTATATACTAGTACTTATTTATTAGATACTAGTAACTAAAAATTAGATACTAGTGCTTATTTATTAGATACTAATACTTATTAATTAGATACAAGTACTTATTCATTAGATACTAGTACTTATTGGAATAGTGACTAGTAATTATTCAATTGTTACTAGTAACAAATTTCAAAATATTCCCATTGATTTCTATGAAGATCGGTCATTCAGATATCAACTATTCAATTCTGACTAGTATGTATTCCAATAGTCACTAGTACCTAAACATTAGATACTTAGATACTAGTACTTATTTATTATACTAGTACTTATTTAATAAATACTAGTATCTATTCATTAAATACTAGTTCTTTTTCATTAGATACTAGTAATTATTTATTAGATACTAGTGTCTATTAAACAAATATTAGTACTTATTCGTAAGATACTAGTACCTTTTAAATAGATACTAGTTCTTATTTATTAGATACTAGTATTTATTAATAAGTTACTAGTACTTATTAAATAAATACTAGTACTTATTCATTAGACACTAGTACTTTTTTATTAGAAACTAGTAAGAGAATTTTATTTTACTAGTAAAAATGGCAAAAAATCTTACTAGTCATTACATATGACAGGTACAAAAACAATTGTGACTAGTAAGATTAAAAATGTTACTAGTGCCTATTGTAAAAGACACTAGTGTCTAATATATAAGTACTAGTACTTAATGAATAACTACTAGTGTCTATAAATAGGTACTAGTATCTAATGATTAACCACCAGTGTTAAATACTTACTAGTATCTAATGATTAGTTACTAGTAATATTTATAAAGATACTTGTCACTGTTGGAATAGATACTATCAGAAATGATTAGTTGATATCAAAAACAGATTAACTACTGTACTAGTACTTATTTATTTGGAGATATCTTCAACCTCAAAAGGAACTGGTAAGAAGCTGTTTGGAGATTTCTTGATTCAAACAGATCATTACATAAACATGAGTACCCCTCAACCATCCAATCAGAGTTTACATGGTAAAACAATGTATTATACTATTTAAAGTGATATTGATGGTTTAGTAACTGGCTTTGTAAATGTGAGCATATCTGGCTAATCGGTTAGCATAAAGACGCAAATAAAGACTTTGTTTAATATTTATTGCTTTGTGTGAACAATATTATGTAAAAAAATGTCTTCATCATGGTAGAGAGTTGAATTAATCTCATGTAATGACATTTGGATTGATTATTGGCAGTTCAGAAGAACAGGTAGACAAACCTACTGTAGGGTCTGTTCTGTTCACACGACAGTTTACAGTCACAGCTCTAATACAGTATGTATGAATATTGTAAAGCAGCAGGTTAAACAATAACAATGTAAAGCAATATAATCTGCATTTTACCCTCATGTGGGGCTGTTTACATTCATTCAACCCCTTTTATCTCTTCATCAAAAATTATTTCACCCTAAGCCTTCCTCCTATCCTTCAGGCTCACATAATTGGGTATCTGCAAAAAAAAAAAAACATTTCGGCTGTGGTGGGTAAGACAGCCAATCCCACTAGCCACTTTGGCTATTTGAATATACTTTTTTTTTTTTAAGTTATGCGAAATTATAAACAATGCGAACTGATACTGGGAAACTAAAACTTCCATGAGCACTCCCTGCACCCAGCGCAATGTACTGAGACCGTCTGTTGAGACAGGGCTCAAAATTAACTTTTTTATTTGGTACCACTGGTGCTCCCAACTCTAAAGAGTTAGGAGCACCAGCAAAAATTTGGGCGCATCCATCCAAAAATTTAAAAAGCACCACAACTGCAATGTATATGTTAATAGATTTATTTTATTAAAAATAAAACGCCACCATCGGGCTTTACACATCCTATGGCCAGCATTTAAAATTTGGTCTTCTATTTTATTTATTTATTTTGCTGCATAGATTCCTAAATTAATACCCAAATGCTGTTGAAATAGTATAGCAGCATTAATAATTTAACAATAACAGGTAACATGATTAAGATTACAATAGAAAATCTAGCAAACACGTAAAACACTGATTAATAGTGACTTTACAAAAGTGACCTTAATTTAAAAGGCTAATATATATTTGTATTGATAACTGCATTACCAGGATGCTATTACTACTAAATAGGCATTGTTTTAAAACTTACAACAAAAACATACCATCAGCATTGTCGTGTTCCACATCAACATGGACCACAAGGATGTTTGTCGGATGTCTATTCACCAGCGCATGCGCACATACACTATCAAACACTCTGACAGACAGGTCGGTGTCTCCATCAATAATGAACACATTTGTCATGACACGTCTTGTGTTTTTGGCACTTTCGCTATGTTTAAGAAAGGTCTTCCGCTTAAAATGATATGATTCTGTCACCAACGCCGTTTTACAGGATTTACAGTAAACACAGTAAGTTACACCGAGGCATAGCGGAGACACTCGAAATCTTTTGAATCCGGATCGTCGTCATTAAATACAGTAATAACATTGGCTGTAATCGGCTCGTTCTCGTCATGCTTGGGGTTCGTCTTTTCACATTTTCGCGCTTCACGTACCAACGTAGCACGGCACCAAGGAATGATTGAAGTTCATATTAGCCAATCTGCGGTCTTCATCAAACGCAAGAACTTAATGGTGAAATTTGATTGGTTATGTAACGTTGGAAAGAACACTGAACCTGGGACAGCAGCACGCAGCATCACAATCTAAATCATGTCGCACCACAACAAAATGGGTAGTCGCACAAATGCTCCCAAATATATTTTAAGGTTGCACAGATTAAATTTCGGTCGCATATGCGACCAAAATAGTCGCAATTTCGAGCCCTGTGAGAGGCGCGTGCGATCAGCGGAGCATTGCGAACCAAAGCACCGCCTTAAGCTACCAGAGAGAGTGCGAGAGCTAATGGGTTTGCAAATGCACGGGACGCAGTATGAGCGCACAAACGTACACTTCGGGAAAGATAAAACATTGCATGGAAGTGATTGAAGAGATTTAAAGTGCGTGCACACTCTCTGGGCAAGAATGCACACATCCTAGTTTTGTCCGAAATCAAAGGAAACCAACCAGTGGAGAGGTTTATAAATGTTATAAAATATTAAATTATATAAAATATTAATGTTTATATTTTTGATTGATGAATTTGAATAACAGAATGGTTGATTTAAGTGTAACCTGCCTGGCAAAATAAATTGTTAATGTTTCTTAGTTTAAAAACGTGTAAAATAATTTCTATTATGTTTTAAGTGTTTAAAATAAAGATACTGGAGGGGGTGTTAGATTAAGAGTAATCTACTGAAAACACAGATGGAGTAATGTCCCCTGTTTTAGGTTGGATTGAGTATTGCCTCAACCTAAAACTTTCAAGTTATTCAAAACAGTTTTCAGTGTGTTTGGAAAATACATCTGACTTTACTTTAGGTTAGGAGAATGCCTCAACACCCAGCTGTATTACCTTAGCACCTCCAGAATTACATCTTATTCTCTATGAATGTTTTTGTTATGGTAGGCAGATGGGATTGACACAGATGTAAAAGCAACAGGTAGTTTATTAAACATACAACACGTATCCAACACAGTGATGGTAAATGGTGATATGAACTGGGTAAGATGAACAGAACAAGCAACTGCAAACACAAACACTTCTTGACAGTCACAGTATAACAAAATACACTTTCCTAAAGTAAACAATGGACGATAGAGGACAATGATGATGATGATTATGATGATGAAAAGAGTTCAGAAGAAGCCGATAAAGTTCAAGATTTTTTTCAGTGGCAAATTGTTTTTCACGCAGCTAAATATATGATATGATCTATATACCAGCTAATATATGTAATTTTAGCATGCAAAAGTCAATTTTAATAATATAAAATATATTTTTCCAACAACAAAATTGTGGCCAGCGAACATGATGAGTGGCTAACTTTTGGAAAACCACTGGCCCTGTTTACATGCAAAAAAATGTGTCAATTAGCACAAAAATTGGTAAATTTGGTTATAGCAGGCAAATTTTAATAGTTGTAAATACTGCAGTTAGTGCATTTGTTGAGACGATATTTTTATAGGTGTTTTATTTGTATTTTGTACTGTGAGTGGACTTATTGGTAGAAATGTTTATTGTACACTGTATTAACTTGTTGTCACTTTGCCGCTGTCCAGGGACTACAGATGAAAATTAGCTTGAAGCTATTTCTGGTCTGTGCAACACATTTGTTGTGCAACGTCCCTGTCAAATAAACAATAAATAAAAATAAATAAATACAAATTAATTTAATGATTTAGGTTAAGACAGTACAGTTTACATGTACCTTAAACATTGCAATCTAATTAAAATGTTTTTTACATTATATATAATACGATCTAAATGATGTCAGCTCAATCCCAAAACCAGTGTTGCCAGATTCGCTTATCAAACCAGCCCAATGAACATTAAAAACTATCCAAAAAGCATCCAAAAAGTATCTATTTAATAAGTACTAGTATCTATTGAATGAGTAATAGTATCTAATTAATAAGTACTAGTATCTAATAAATAAGCACAAGTATCTAATTTTTAGTTACTAGTATCTAATGTTTAGGCACTAGTATCTAATGATTAAGAACTAGTAGCTAATGAATAGATACTAGTATCTATTGAATAAGTACTAGTATCTAATGAATAAGCACTAGTATCTAATAAACAAGCACTAGTATCTAATGTTTAGGTACTAGTATCTAATGATTAAGAACTAGTATGTAATGGAATAGATACTAGTAACTAAAAAATAAGAACTAGTACCTAAAAATAGATACTAGTAAATGGAAATTAATTTTTTTTTTAAACTGCTTGCCATACCCCCTGTAAAACTAATCCCATCCAAATAGGGCTTATGACTTAAAGGAATAGTCTACTAATTTTCAATATTAAAATATGTACTCCCAAAAGTGCTATTACGCCATACAATATAGTTCCTCTTTTAAATCCGCTTAGAAAAGCGCTATGTTTTATTTTGTACCACCAAACTTGCTCGTATAACTACTCGTCTTAAATAGGAAAAACGTTGATGTGTTTGGTCACTTCTAACTTTATCTCTAAATGGTACCATTGAATGAATGGGGCTAAGCTAAATGCTATCATAGCGTCGCAGCGCGCTCCAGCGCTTACGTGCACACACACAGATGACAGAGGGATGATTCAACAGTTCTTAGTTAAGGTAATAACATATTTTAATATTGAAAATGAGTAGACTATTCCTTTAAATATGTAAAAAGTCAGCTTTTTATGATATGTCCCCTTTAATATCAGGTAGTGCTTGGGCGTTAATAAGATAAGGATAATTTTCTCAATATAAATTTTCACGATAATGACAGTTTGATAAGTGATCGATAACGTTTATGCACTGTGCGTAATGCTGCGCAAGCACTTCTTGATGCCGCACATTCACAAATTCAGGAAAGTTGAGGAAAATCAGCATATCCAAACTGCAGTGAATATACTGAATGAGCGTGCAACTGTCCATTCCCACAGCTATGGGACACTCTTGACCTGTATTTATCAGCCTGTATAGCTTGTTTATGTATAACACACGTATGATCACTGAACTAAGTTTTTTTTCTTGTAATGTGAACATAAACAGCTGTATGTTTATCAGTATATTAAAACTTAAAGCAGTCTACCTTGCGTCTTAAAGTGACAGTAGCCTGCTGCTTTCTGTGTCAGAAATTTTCATTTCATAACAAATATATTTACATTTAATACAGATGCCTGAAATGTAAAGCAAGATATTAGTATATGTATTTTTTCATGTTCTGAATAAAAAGTAGTTTAAAATCATAATTAACTGTCTGTTTTGTACAACTTTCATTCAGGAGCAAAAATCTGCCTTTAAATTTGATAGGAATAAAGATTTGTCAGTTATCATGATACTTATCAATATCGACTGCTATGGAAAACATTTTTGTGAAATTTTTTTTTGGCCATATCATTGATTTGATATAAATTCCTCATCCAGATCTTTTTAATACACAAGTCATTGATTGCATGTGGGAGAGTATTGCTCGAACCATTAAACCATTTTGGAAGCATTAAACATTTTACTTCTGTTTTTATTGAAAAAAAAAATCCATATAAAATTCATAATTGGCTTGTTTTATTTTTTTTTTTTTTACTTTTCTTAAAAACGAAGCCTTAAAGACTTGATCTACCATATCTTTTAGTTTTTATTAGTTAAAATGATTAGTTTTCAATAAATGGACTTCTACTCTATTAAAACAAATACTATAAATGTAACAATTTAATAGAAAAAAGAATGTTACAGTTTTTAATGCAAGGGTGCTGCCATCCTGCATTACCGCAGCCTGTGATGTCATAGGGTTGGTTTTCCAGTTTGAGTTCAATAGATACAGTGGTAAAGAGATGGATAAAAACAGGCAATGGAGGACAAAAAACAAAAACTAAAGCAAAATATAGCTGCAAGCAGCAATTACCGGGGTCAAGCCAAAAAGTGCACAAAAGAAAGTAAAGTTGAGTTCAGATGAGCAGTTTAAAGAACCTAGGAAAATAACTTGATATTAGACAACATAATATAACATTTATTAGCAAAAAAGCTTTGTTCTCATTTAGTGAAATCTCTCCCTCTCTTTTCAAGGAGCATTGACAACTAGAACCAAAGAGCCAAAGAGGGCGCACGTCACTCCTCTCTTTGTCAAGTTACACTGGCTTCCTATAGCAGCCCGCATCAAATTTAAGGCTCTGCTCCTGGCCTTTAAAACCACCACTGGGTCAGCACCCCCTTACCTTCGCTTGCTTATAGAGCCTTATGTACCCTCTCGATCACTGCGCTCTGCCACCGAGCGACGACTTGTGGTACCATCTCAAAAAGGGAAGAAAACACTAACGCGTACCTTCTCAGGAACTGTCCCACAACTGTGGAATGATCTGCCGGTCGTGACACGATCAGCTGACACTGTAGCTGTCTTTAAGACTCGGCTAAAAACCCATCTCTTCCACCATTACCTAACTTCCTAATTACAGATTTACTATCTTTATTTAGTTACCCTTTTCTTTATCTCTTTCTCTATCTACCTTCCTCTTTATCTAAAAAAAAAAAAAAAAAAACTACTAACATACCCTTGGCTATGTATATTGTGTTGGACTTGATGAGACTATTTCCAGTGCACTTATGTATTGCTGTCTTATGTTGCCATAATTGCTTCTATTGTTTACCTCACTTGTAAGTCGCTTTGGACAAAAGCGTCTGCTAAATGACTAAATGTAAATGTAAATGTAGAACACTGAAGGAAATGTGAGTGGTGCTTGCAGTGGCAATACTCAGCTCACAAAATGTTACAGTGGTGTTAATGAGTCAAAGGAGCCCCCCCATGTCTCTACAATGTTCTGATGCAGAGATATAGCTTTTGCAAAAACGGTTGATGAGGTATTCTCATTGGTTGCTAGGGAGTGAATTGGCAACCACCAATGATTATACTCCCAAGCCATGGAGTGTAATCATTGAACCTTGATGACTCATGGTTTTAGATGTTACTGTTGTAGTAGTTTTAGGCAAAAAATACCATATTCTTTCTCAAAACCAGTAGATGGCGCAATGACAAAATTGTGCATGCAACATCAGGTCATGATTGTGTTACATCTAGCTAGTTTTATGACTATACACTTTAGTTTAGTGAAGAAACCGATGTATGAACATAGAGGTTGCTTGATATCAAAGGTTTTGTTCAATTATGAGGCCAACTAGTGGTGCAAGTATAAAAAAAATTTTGTGTGGCCTCATACTCTGATCATACATCAGGGTATAAAATCTGGTGTAAAAATCCCATTTGGTTGCGGAGTTATAACCATTTATGTGAAAAAAAACACAAAATTTAAAGGTAATTTTTTGTTTTTTGCAATTTTCTGCCATTTCTGATGGAAATTTTAATACAACGCCAATAGAGTTTTTTGTTCAGAAGGTAATGTCATGTTCTTCCAGTGTTTCCCATACATAGGCTCTACTTGGGCGCTGCGCCCAGGTAAATTGCGACCCGCCCAGGTAAAAAAAATCACTTTACGAATTTCCGTATTTTCTGAACTCGACTGGATGACCCGTGTTTTGGAGAGAGAGAGAGAGAGAGAGAGCGCGCGAAAGATAGAGCGCGAGAGAGAGAGCGCGAGAGAGAGGTGGGGGTCGGGTGACCGTGAAGATGATGCACGCGTCATAAACTCATCATCCAGCGCGGCAAACTGGATCAACTGCAGCAGCACATACGGAGCAGCCAGGGAACACACTGCGACCAAAATGGTCGCATATGCTTATGTGCATGTGTGTTTATAGCATCTAAGTTGGCTTCATTTTGCGTGCAAGCACGTTGTGTCTCTCCGGTTGAGTGTCCGTTCACGTGCTCTCTGTTTCTCAATGAATTGGGCGCGACGCGAAGCAACCTCAGTGTCACATTGTATCCTTTCATGTTTCTGAACTTGAGCAGAGTTTTACCATTAGAGGTCTTTCTTCACTGAGGACGCGGGACCCGTACGGTTCCGGGTTTATATTTTAAATGGTCAGATGGGTCCGGGTCGGTCCTAGTTCATTACTTCGGGTCCCAAGTCTGATTAATATTGTGTGTAAAACCCGAGTCGATCGGAGAACGGCCGTGAGCGCTACCGCGCTAAAGCTCGAGTGCTGTTTTAGCGTGCCTCCGGTTTCTATGGCGATAGCAACTGGCTCTTGTCACGACCACGCGCCGCTTCATTTTCTTTATCCCATTTTTTAATCTTACTATTAATAGACAATATCTTTACTAAAATCTAAACAGTTAGCACAGAGATTGTAGCAAAAAGCAGTGCTAATACTGAATGAGCAAAGCTCTAGCTGACTCAGGATATAAAAAACGCAAAGCTGTAATGTAAAGTCTGTCATCGGGACAGCAAGTAGACTTTTAAATCTGAAATAATTAGTGGATTAAGCTTTTTTTAATTGGCAAAAGAGAAATAGAAAGCAGAAGCAGTAAAAGTGCCTATATAGAAGTTATTAACATTATAACATCAGTCACATTTATAATCTATAGACCTGCACTGTCTATTAATATACTGTACATAGTATTGTATATAATTGAGTTTGATAAAAGGGGTCATCAAATTGCTTCATATATCAGTGCAAAAACATAAAGTGTTTTCGTGGTGCTTTGACAAACAGTGTCAGCTTTGTTTATGGCAAAAAAAGTTTGGGGTGGTTAGATTAATGAACTATAATGTGAAATTAATATGAATGTTTTATAAATCAAAGTATTGTGTTGTGTCACACATTATTAGTTCTTTGTTACATGTATAGTAGACTATTTTTTGTCGGTGGATAATAATGATCGCCCTTTTCACCAGCTACCACCACAAGTAAATTTCAGATCTGTGGGAAACACTGTCTTCCTATGGTGTTTTTGAGTCGATCAGAATACCGCTCGCGGAGATATTCGCGCATGTTTTTTAAGTGCTATTTTGCTGTGCAGGGCTAACCGTAAGGCGAATTCTGGCATGTTTGGTATCGTTGGATTCGGTGACTACTCAGGACTCCAAGAAAACAAGTCCCGTCAAAATATGTCAATCACAGCCAAAGTTATAAGTGTATAAAACATTTGTCTTTCCACTAGGTGGCACTGCAACGAAACTGGGCATGCCCCCTCAGTTCCTAACTGGCATCACAAGTACCAAGCGTCGTGTTAATAGGCTTACGTTTGGCGAAGATACAGCCTCAAATCCGTTTTTTTAGTGCTCTACGTAGAATCTGTTGACGCAGTTTACGGAACTGGATTTACGAATCAACATTTATTCCATAACTTTTTGCCTTGAGGGTCTGTAGATGCTACATACCGATTTTCGTGGCAATCGGGCAAAAGCTCTAGGACGGATTCGCAAAAGTAGGTTTTACGAATAATTCAAAATGGTGGAAAAGTTTTCATGACGGAAAATGACCAATGAGCCAAGGAATAAAAGGAAACCAGAATTTCGTTTCTAGGACTTATGGTTCAGAAGTTATAAGCAAAAACGTAAGTGCAACTTTGGAGTGTTGGTGGCGCTAGCGGGTTTGAGATAGAAACTCCAAATTCGCTGTGAATATTATTTGGACTATCCTCTATCAGTGTGCCAAATTTCATAACTTTCCTACGTACGGTTCTATGAGCTGCCATAGACCGCAAGGGAATAGGAATAATAATAATAGGAAAACTAACAGATACAATAGGGGTCTTCGCCCATTCTGGGCTTGACCCCTAATTAACATCAAAATGGAGGACATTATTGCATTGCAGTCACAAGTTTCTATGGGGCTGTTTACACTTGGTATTAAGATGTGTTTTCATCGATCGGATCACAAGTGGATGAGAGAGACAGGTTTCGTTTACACCTGGTATTTAAATCCGTCTCTTTTGTTCACTTTCGACCGCTTCTGTCCTGAATACTATGAGGGGGTGGTCTGTGAGACGGTTGGGCGAGTCTCTCTGCTGTCATTCAAATGCGAGCGGGAGTAATTATGAGTTCATAAGGATGCAAACTAATATTCACTGCATGAAAAGAGGTGTATCCGTACTAGGAAACTCCTGTAAACACCACTGATTTTCGGATGTACCTACTAGTTCCACTGAGGGTAAACTTCTAATTCCACCAAGTTAGGAAACTCCCGTAATGATACCAATTCGGATGTATCTTGCTGATGGGATATTCCTGTGGTACATGCAGCCATTTGTTGCCATGGCAAATAATCCCATTGAAGATTTTGTCAGGGGACATTTTCACACCTGCAGAGGTACTGGGATTTCACACCTTTGCACAATTCTAGTGTCTCCATTGGTGTTTAATCTCAACACTGATTGGTTGCTTTTAAAACCCCCTCCCAAAACTCTGACAACTATTGGGACACAACTTTGAAACTTTCCAGTTGAGATCATTTGATTGGTTACACTTTGTATTAAGCCCAACCCAAGCCCTCATAGCTTAGTGACTTGATTGGTTATTTGCCTGCTATGCAGATAGACTACAAACCCCCCCACTATATATATATATATATATATATATATATATATATATATACATATATATACATATACACCCCAAAACCCTTATGTTCAATTTCAATTCAATTTTATTTATATAGCGCTTTTCACAATTGTTAATTGTTGCAAAGCAGCTTTACATGAGTAGATGTAGAGGAGAACATTGAAAATCAATACATAGTATAAGAAGTAGAATATAGCGGCTAAGGATAAAAAACCGTGTAAGCGAGCATATTAATAATGTAACGTATACAGTAAAGTGCTAAGTTAAGCCAAAGTTGGCTGACTCTCCCTGGGACTAAAAAACCCCCTAGGAGAAAACCCAATGGGAAAAAATCCTAGAAGGACAAAAAACCCTAGGGAGAAATTAATATTTATATTTATAATATATAGACACGGTAGGGATAGGAAGCGTGTAAGCGGATTAAACTGGTTCAGCCGGTGGCCGTTGGTCGCGCATCGGTTGGGCGTCACGTTGAAGGACAGCCAGTTGATTAGTGGTGCGATGACCTTCACAGCAACAGGAACTGGGTCTGTTTGTCTCATTGTCCTCAGAGTCGAGGACGAGACAGGGAGACAAAAACAGAATTCTATTAGCGTAGGGGCCGTTCGCATGTAATGCAAGTGTCATACATTATAGTGGTTTAATTCAGCTCGGTTCCAGACAGGCTAACTATTGCGGCAAGAGTAAATTACCCGTATGAGGTATGTAAAATAAAAATTATGTAAAATAAAAAACTTGAATTGAGTTTGAAATGTTTATTTAATAAAAAACTGAACAATTCACAATTGTCACAATAACAAAATAATATTATACACAAATATTAAAAGTTGAATACATAAACAATACTATTTAAACTCATAAATATACAGACAGAGAAAGCAATATTAGAGTAAAATAAAACAAAATAAAAGCAACAATAAAAATTACATTCAAAGCAGTACAATGTAATGTAGCAGTGGCGGCTCGTGACTGCTCATCCGAGGGGTGCAAATTCAAAATAAGTGTTCGGAGTGTCATGTGTGTTGCTTGTGTTTTTAAAATGTGTTTGTTGCTTCATGTAAACCATGTGCATCACGGGTTTAGTCAAAACACGTGATGCACATACACGCAGAACACATATTTTGAACCACACAAATGACTGGCTATATACATGTTGTGACAAACTTTGCATCGAGTGCTCACAAAAAAAGAAGTCACCAGCTGCCACTGTAATGTAGTAAATATCTAAATAAAATAAAGCAAGATCAATATAGTTGTTGTTCAAGAAATCAGTCCTACACTGCAAAATAATGACTTTCTTACATAGTATTTTTGTCTCGTTTTCAGTAGAAATATTATTTAAATAAAATGCTTTTTCTTGATGAACAAAATGACCTAAGAAAATAAGTCTAGTTTTAGACAAAATAAATAAATGCACACAATTTAAGTGAATTTGTGCTTAAAACAAGCTAAAATATCTGAAAAAATCTTAAGTTTTCTTTTTTCTTAAAAACTTAATTCAAGCACAATTTTCTCACCCCATTGTTAGATATTTTTGCTTGTTTAGGCACAAATTTACTTAAATTGTATATTTTTGTCTAAAAACTAGACATTTTCTTAGGTAATATTGCTCATCAAGAAAATACATCTTGATTTAAGAATTTTTAGTTTTTCTACTAAAAACAAGATAAAAATCCTAAGTTAGAAACTGATTTTTTGCAGTGTAGATACAATTGCAGAGCTCTGTCTTGGAATTATTCAAGAATTTCTCACTGTAAAACCTAAAAGTTAACTAAACTCAAACCATTTAAGAAAACCGGTTGCATTAAACCATTTAAGTTTTAAAACACATAGATTTGAGTACTGTGAACTTAAACAAATTGAGTCACATGCAGTTATGCACTTATATTTAAGTTCACACTAACTAAATATAAGTGCATTATTGCACAAGACTTAAGTTCACAGTACTCAAATGTATGTTTTTTTTTTAAACTTAATGGGTTAAGGCAACCGATTTCCTTAAATGGTTTGAGTTAAGTTAACTGTTAGGTTTTACATTGTAAAGCATATACTTGTCAGCAAAGGTAACGTTGATGCACCCTCATCTGGACAGACATCTCTTTGGAGCCCTTTGGAAATATAAAAGTACATATAAGTATTTGGCATAATACTAATACACATACACATACACACGACAAATCAAATGACATAGAATTAAAGTTGTACATTTTAGAAAGTTAACATTAACCCATTTGCGCCGGATGCTGCGCGCCGAAACATTAAATCTACTGCCGGTTACTGCATTGTGCAACTCTGAACCTCCTGCCGGCTGCTGCGTAGCGCAGCATTTTGTATTCGTCATCCTTTTCATGACACGTGCAGCATATAAGGCATTGTCATTGGTTCAAATACACATGTGGTGGGTCTAGTTTATTTTTTAAATAACATGTTATTCCCAAATTGTATTCTGATTCGCCGAAAATCGCGTCAATCATTTGGAAATACACGTGCAGTTGCTTTGGTTTTTTTAAAACGCGTGCGAGAAAATGACAACGACCGAGGAAGATTTTGACAGCGAGGGCAGCGACATTGAGTTGGATGAGAGTGAGGAGTGTGAGAGAGAGGAGGTGGTAGAACATAATGATGAAAACGGGCTAGATGATCCTTTGGATAGAGCACAGGAGTGGGATTTTTTGGACACAGACGGAGAGGACGAGGATGGGTTTTACGGGTTCCAGGTAGACTGGACAACCGAAAATTATCAGCCGCGCAAGGCAAAGCAGTTCACCCGCAAACCGGGGGTGAAACAGCCGATCCACGCGGATGCTAGCCCCATGGATGTATTTTCTCACATTTTTACTGAGGAGCTTTGGGACATGTTGGTATTGGAAACAAATCGGTACGCCGAACAAACGCGCGGTCAGACCCCTCCCAACTCAAACGGGAAATCTGTTTCCAAAACGGAGATGAAGACATTTGTCGGGCTGTGTCTCGCGTTTGGTATTTTAAAGCTGCCAGCACGCAGGGATTTCTGGAGGCAGACAAAATGGTTATATCAGACCAACGTCTCCAAGGCCATAGCAAGGGACCGCTTCGACGTGATCTGGAGGTAATGATTTGTGTTTTATTTTCTTTTTATAATGAATAACTAGCATAATACCCAGGTAAAAAGTAGTATACTTTAGTGTATTAGAAATATGATTGAAGTACATAAAATATAAAACAAGTATGCTTCTACTTGTTGTGCTTTATTTAAAGAGTATTTAATATGTACTTTTTACAAGTATACTTTTAGTGTATGCATAAAATATACTTAAACATAACTATAATTTGCGCTGCAATGCCTTTTTTTGTGTATTTCCATTAAAATGGCGATACAATGCAATTGTATTTTAGTGCACAAAAAGTTTAAAAAAAGTATTTCCATTTTAGTATATTTTTACACTGGAAGTTTGTACACTTTTTTAAAGTATATTTTTAATATAATTATTTTTCACCTGGGTCACTAGTTATACAATAATGACATAATTAATAAATAGCATAATAACTAGTAATACAATAATGACAAAATGAATAAATAGCATAATAAATTATATAATTATGGTGATGATGGTTGAAAACGATGATAATAATAAATACAATAATGTTAATATATAAATACTGGCATAATGAATAAATAGCATAATAAATTATATAATAATGGTGATGATGGTTGAAAATGATGATAATAATAAATACAATAATGTTAAAATATAAATACTGGCATAATGAATAAATAACAATAACAATATATATAAATAAACAAATAAAAACAATGATGGCAATACATTTTATGTTATAAATTAATCTTATCATTTGCATTTTCAGATACCTCCATCTCCAAGACAACATGGATCCTTCTGTGGACAAAACGGACAAGCTCTGGAAGATCCGGAAATGGCTAGACCTCCTCCTGGCTAGGTTCCAGGCGCTCTATGAGGTCAATGGCTTTGTGACTGTAGATGAGTCCATGGTGAAGTACAAGGGACGCCTGGGCTTCCGGCAGTACCTCCCCATGAAACCGGTGAAGTGGGGAATAAAGGTGTGGGTCATGGCAGAGAGCAAAACAGGCTACGTCACCAATTTTCAGGTGTACACGGGTGCCATTCAGGGTAAGGCGGAGAAAGACCTGTCTCACCGGATAGTGTCAGACCTGGTGACCCCTTATTACGGGTCCAACCTGACCGTATACATGGACAACTTTTACACCAGTGTGAAGTTGATGGAGGACCTCAAGGTCAGGGGAGTGCAAGCATGTGGAACGGTACGTGCCAACAGGAAGGACCTCCCCAAGATTAAGCAGCTTACAAAGAAGGCTGAGTTGAACAAGCATGAGTTCAATGTGGCGCAGCGGGATGACTTGACTTTCTGTGTCTGGCAAGACACCAAGGCTGTAATGGTCCTCTCCAACTACCATGACCCAACAGCTTATGGATTAGTGAGGAGAAAGGCTAACGGTCAGCGCCAGACGGAGGTTCGGGTGCCAGCATGCCTTGCTGACTATCAGCAACATATGAAAGGAGTCGATCTTCTGGACCAGATGGTGGGCTACTACCAGATAAATCATCGTTCTACGAAGTGGTGGAGGAGGCTGTTTTTTTACTTTGTTACGGTGGCGTGCTACAATGCCTTTGTGGCTGCCAAGTCTGCAGGAGGAGCAGAGTGGAAGTACAGGAGGGGTGGCTACAAGGAGTGGCTGGAGGATCTGACCCAGGAGCTGATCGTCCCTGTCACTGCAAGAAGTGCTCCTAATGTGCTCCCCACCAGCCCAATTGGAGCTACTGCTGAGCATGACCTGGTCCAGATCAACCAAAAGAGGAAGACCTGCAGGGAGTGTTCTCTGATGCACTATGGCACTGACGTGCGTGCTGGGTCAACTCTGATGGGGTGCAGGCAGTGTAAACTTCCCCTGCACAGAGAGTGCTTCATGTACCATGTCAATCGCTACAAGTAATTTGTCTGTCGGTGTTCAGAAGCCAAAGAGGAGAGATGTGAGCCATGGAGCTCAGAGACTGAGACTGTTCCAAGTTCCACCTTAGCACTTATCTACCTCTCTTATAGTTAGATGCCTTGTTGAGTGTGTTGGCATGTTTAAATGTCATTTGTTATATTTTATAAAATGAATTTATATTAATTTTTTCTTACTTATATGAATTTGAGAATGTTTTAAAAAATGTGGTGCTATGTTAGTGCCAAGGAAGCATGTTTTAATAAAAGCTGAGATTCTTACCTTTAAAATGCTTTTTATTTCATGTTTCTAAGTGCTCCAGAGGCTTAGATATTAAGTTTTTGGTAGACGTTGACAATTCTTAGTATTTTTTCTGAAAACCCTCAGGAGATAAGGGTATTTATCCTAGAATAACATAGGTTTTTATAGGCGTTTTTAGCAGGCGTTTTAGGAGTAAATGGGTTAAACCAGTGGTTCTTAACGTAATTCCTGGAGGCCCACTGCCCTGCATGTTTTGTATCTCTCTTTTATCTGACAGACGTAGTTCAGTTCATGGAGATCCCTTCTAATGAGCTGATGATTTGAATCAGGTGTGTTAAATAAGGGAGACATACAAAATGTGCAGAGCAGTGGGTCTCCAGGAATAAAGTTAAGAACCACTGCATTAAACTGTACAAAGATACAACAATATATGATCAAAGAACTTATTAATATACATCTTCTTACTTCATTTTCTGTGTTGATGTCCTCAAGAGTCTCTGTGTTGTTCTGCAGCTTCATTACAGTAGGCTACTTCAATATAGTTGTCTATCAAACACAGAATAAAAAAATAGAATCACATACATCATAACACATCTATTTACGATTTAACCTCTTTAATTTAATAATTTAATTATTAAACTTACATCATTTTGGCCAGATTGCAGTGACATCAATTTCTTCAGTGTCTGGATCAGTCTGATGTTTTAGCTTTCACTGTTACTTCATTATATTTCTCTGGCAAACACAGAATTAAAAATCAAAATCACATATCACAATACATCCGTTTACTATTTAACATGTTTGATTTTAATTTAATGTAATCATTGAATGATTAAACATACATCAGCTTTACCCAGACACCTCTTCATCGTCCACAAAGTTGACCACAGTGTACATGACCTCTGTGAACACAAACATGAATAGACTTCATATTTAAAAAGATGAAGAACAGCAAACATATAACGTTTAAATATATTATGACTCCAAGCTTCTTTACAATTAGCATCTAGGTTCTCTTAAAGTGAAGCTGGCTTTGTTACAAATCAATATAAAGCTATTAAAACAGTCTTGAAAAATAAGCAGCATCTACCAGAACTGAATGAGCTTTTAAAACAACAAAAGATCGTCAGTACCATTTAAAATAGCAGAGAGACACTTGCTAGCTGCTAACATTTCAAACACACGAGTTACTGTTGTTTTGTTTGTTTTAAGCAAATAACGTCTCATCTTGGCTTCTTTAAAGTTTTGTTTTTAAAAATTTAAACATCGAATTGATTCTTTTAACAGCCCGGTTTGAATGTTACTTCGCGTATTTTTAACCTCATGTTTACCGCTGTGTACCACGTATAACCTTAATGTTTTACTGTTTGTGGTTTAAATTCAAACAGTTCTAGTATAAAGACAAAAACGAATCATAGTTAATAACATAATATGAACAAATAGGCAACCGATCAGCGCGATGCAGACAAATGAATTAAATCAAACTTACCTTACTGTTGATGAGCAAACAAACAAATAAGAGACGGATTAGTCCAGGCAGTAACGGTTCGCGATTTTGAATTTTCCCGTCAAGCCCATAGGTTGAGCAGTCGCACCTGAAGGGTGGGGGCAGATGAGTAGGTGCAGGTGCATTCTGGGAAATGTAGTCCTTTTCTTTAATATACTTTTTATAATCCGCGTTTTCACACTATGCATTGTTCTTTATACTTGATTATTAATAAAAAATAAAAAATATTTTTATAAAGTTTATTACGTTTACAAAACATGTTTAGTTGACAAACATGTTAACAGTTATTTGGAATGATGCTCAGATTTTCTTAAATATAAAATCTTTGTGAATCAGCAGCACCTTCTTGATGAAATACAAAACTCTTTAAACATGCCTCAGGAATTATCTCTGGGTTTAGTGGATTAACTGCTCATCATTGGAAACATTGAACGTATACCTAAATGAATTCTTACTTAAATATTAGTAAATATAAACTAATGCTGAGTTAAGACATGTAACTTACTGAACTTACTTAACTACAACATGAACTCAAATTAATTTATTGTAAATGACTGCATTAACTAACAATGAAAAACATGTCATGTTGTAGTTAATGATGACTCTTCAATATATGATATGCTGTAACTCAGCATTAGTTCATGTTAAAGTAAAAATACATGTATGTCTTTTTTCACTGTGATATATGGACCCTTATTATATTATAAAGTCCCCATCTCTTTTGTTTAAATTGATTGATTGAAGACAAACATTATAATATGTGGTCTGACTTTGTGCAAGCATGCATTATCAAATGCTAAAAGTTACCTCCTCAGATAGACTAGAACATTCATTGGTGCCCGAACATTTTCCTTACAAGGGCCAAACCTGACTGAGGGCTGTGGGCCAAAAGTAAATGTTGTTGTGTTATATTAAAATTAAAGTTGCCCTGATAACCCCTAATTTATAATTTTCTAATATTTTAAAAATAAATAAGCAAACATTACTCTGTTTATGCATAACTAATGCAGTTTTATTTTCCAAGGCTTTTTGTAGAAAAAAGAAATCGTTTTGCCAATCAATTTTAAATATCCTTTTCTCTGTGTGCCACTGCCGCAACCTCTTCATTTTTAGCCTATAGTACCCGAGTTCATTAGGTTTCGTGATGCATTTTATACACCTTCAAGTATGCATGAAACATAAAAAAATTAAAGGTCTTTTGTGGGCCAACTTTGGGCACCTCTGGACTAGAAGTACAGTAGCTGACAGGTATCTGCAGATATGTTTACCCGAGTTTGTCAGTCTGTTTCACCCAACATGTTTTGCATCCACATGTGAAAGACTGTCTTTTAGATTATGGACCTGTCTATTGATATTTTTGTTTCTATTTTAAAAGATTTAATGAAATGTTGGGGTAGAATTATAATAACAATAGAAACAATGAACTTCAAATCATGAGACATCAGCAAAAATAAGCAGCTTTACATTTCACTGACTAATTTATCAACATCCTAGCTAGCAAAAATTAGTTACATGATGTCATTTGAACGGCTTCTTTTAAACGATGTATGCAGCATTGAGACATACGTGCACAATATTCTGACCTAGGGCAGTTGGAGACATGTTTTCAAAGTGTTGGAAATATATATTCTGAAATAACATTTGTTGCATTTCTCTTGAGTCAGAGACATAATTTTCACACATTAAAATGGTAATTGTGTCCATTGAATTTTAGTTATTTTGAATGATGCTTAGTTTCTTAAATAGACTAATTAAATTATATTAATAATAAACATATTTAGAAAACACAGTTTTTATGTACCACAATACTGTATGTGCTGTCTTAAAGAGACATGGTTAACCCCCCACCCCACCCCACTCAGCTCTGAAAACAAAGAAGACACCTCTACCTGTGGGTCATTAACATATAAAAAGCCGTTCACACCTCACACCCACCGCTCCTCACAACCAGCTGTAAGGATTCCTGGAAACTTCCACCAGTTCCTTTATACATCCACAAACGTAAGGTTTCTGGATGTTTCACGGGTTTACTTTGGTGTATTACCTTTCCAAGCACTCTGCCTCAAAAATCTGGCAAACCTAAAGTTTAGCAGGGATTTCCCATTCCGTATTTATCCGTATACAGCTCTTTTCATGCAGTGATTATGTCGGAGTCCACTGCTTGTTTAGCAAGTAAACATGCTGCACAGAGTTTTGTATGTGTGTATGTAAGAGCTTTCTCTGAATTTTTTGCGCAATTGATGAAATAGGATCGCGCAACTTTCACACGCTTTCAAAACGAAACTACGGAGATCAGCCGCTTTAGTTTATCAATGAAAGGCTAAAAATAGCGCTGTTCACCATATGTTCACGCCAGAAGTAAAAAAAAAGGACGTAAAACTTGTGTTTAATACCTCAGATTAGATAAATGGGCGGAGAGAAGGTGGTCGCGTGTGGCTGTTCGAACACATTCAACCACATCTGCGTTCCGCAACTCCAAATCGATCCGTTTGAAAGTGGTTTCGACTACCTCTGGATGTGGTTGAAAGTGGTCCAAAGTGGACGAGCTCAAAACGTTTTGAACACCGTTTACAGCTGGCATTAACGTTGTCCACTTGTAATCCGATCGACGAAAACGCTTGTAATGCCAAGTGTAAACAGCCTCAAAGTGTTAAAGGACAAAAGAGTGCAGTTAAATTGCCCCCCCCCCCCCCGTGAGAATGGAGCTGGCAGCCATCTTATTGCATGTTTTTCAGTGCATTTAAGATGTAAATTTTTCCATGCATTTCCAGGGAATCAAACCTTTTTTTCTATGTTCTAGCAACTGTTCTAAGAATACTTTTGTTATTGTTCTTATTTTAAAATGTTCATTCTTTTGTTTTGTTCTTGCCAGTGTTATTTATTATTTAAAATGTTTACACAGGGAATGAAATTCTTGGGAATTCTTGATATTCAGAATACTCCATGTGCTCGAGAATCTATTTTACATGGTGCAGGGGGATCAGTAGTGGCAGGATTGATCCACTTTTTGGCAACAAGTAAGTTTTAATTTACTTGCATGTTAATGACACACTAAAAATGTCTTGAAATGCACAGCAGCTTTGTTCAAAGCATTGATGAAATTTCCTCTGAAAATAAAGTTGGGCATGTTGAATGGCTCCTGCCCCTTTTAACCCTTGTGTGGTGTTCGGGTCTGTGGGACCTGTTTTGAATGTTTACTGAAAGAAAAATTATGCAATTAATTGTTGTTTCAACCTCAGATTCATTGGCCTTGGCTCATTTTCTATGAAGAACATAAAAATAAACAACTTTATAATTAATGTACACTGTACACCCCCCCTACACATTTATATTACATATGTGGTGTTCGGGTCCACTGGACTCGGGGTTAAAGCTAGGATAGGTAATGTTTGAGAGCTAGCAAAATTAGAAAATGGCACCTCTTCTAAGCTACACCCCCTCTCGTTAGCACTCCGTCCAAAGCTACGCCCCCACAAACATGAACGCGCATCCACAGTCGGAGTCAGCTGCAGGTCACAGGAAAACCGAGTATTTCAACACATTATGGGCATCAACCAAACGACTTCATGTCTCATTCACCTGTAACTCAACTGATTTACACCGACAGAGAATCTAATGTTAGCATTGGGCTAATACTAGCTACAAAAATAGCTACGTTGCCTAACGTAACATTTATCATGGAAATAACAAATCCCCCCGAAGCAAAACAAATTATTACCTGTTCAGCAGAAAGACCGCAACCTCGGCATCGCTTTTCAGGCCCTTCAGCTCCCTCAGTTGTCTCCACCGTTCAAATGCTCCACCGATGTTTACGCGAGTTTGTCCTCTGGCTTTATCCAGTACCTGTTTAGTTGCAGCCTTTTCTGCCTCAGATTTTCTTTTTCTAGGTTTTTTATTAGGGCGAGCAGTTACCAGCAAAGCTGGCAGTGGTAGTTTTGGCTGCTTTTTATCTTCCATTGTGCCGGTGCCGCAAACTCCTGCTTACTCGGTGTAGTGTTCAGGGTGACGATGACGTGATTAGTGCACGCAGGGCAGCGCGCGCAGTGGGGCTGGGCCACGAGACATGAAGGCATCTGATTGGTTCTTTACACACGCACCGAATGGCAGTGATTGGTCGGAGTTTTTACTGTCCTGCAGCTGCTACAGAGGTCTGATTGTTTTCATTCCGTTTTCTGAACACATAATGTATTGACTACTCTCAGGATAGAAGGACCATTTCACCCAGTATAATAAAAAATGTATCTGAACAGGATTACCTACGCTAGCTTTAATAAAAGTGTAAAAATTGAATGTGCTATGTAACTTCACTCTGTTTTTCTCCTACCTGGGACTCCTGTGAGTGCATGAGTGTGTTTGTATTTATGTCTGTACATATGTGATGGATGCATGTCAGAGTTTTCTCCTTCTGCTTTTGCTGTAATGCCGCAAGGATACAACATGTTATATGCCGTGCATGAACATTTGTCTGTACCTACTGTCCCAAACACTTTACCTTCTGTCTAACAGGAACCATTCTACATTTTACCATTATAAAAATCCATAGTTTTATTGTAGTAAAAGAGTAGTAATCATGGTTATTTGGTATATTGATTACCATTTCTAAAACCATGGGTTTACCACAAAACCTATGGTGTGTGTACCTGCTATTTATCACGTTGTGGGGACCAAATGTCCCATAAAGATGTGTGTGTGAGAGAGAGAGAGAGTGAATAATAGAGAAAGTTAAATATTATCCATGTATTTTCATCATTCTAAGTTGTGGCCAATAGCAACACATTGTACTTCAATGTGTGTGGACCAGATGGACACAGTATATGTGTACAAAAAGCAAGAAATGCATACACAACACAGCTACACATTAAAAATTTGCTTCTTAGGTGTTGTGTTGGCTGGCATGAACAGGTTATGTGTTTAGTGTGGATGATGTCTTATGATACGGCATCTGTCCAGTTTGGGGCCTGTGCTGTGTAAACTGACACAAATGTGTACAATTTCAAAAAGTTCAAATAATTAAATATCAACAGTGATGAAAAACTTTGTTTCATTTATACTTATTTAAGATAAATATGATTTTCCCCCCAATATCTGGATCAGAATAGAATTTTCTTCTTTTATTTCATATTACCACAAAAACGAATGGCACTTTAGTTTATAAATAGTCCTCTACCAGTGGTAAATGACCAATATTAACCATAAATTCTGTCTATATTACTTGCAATAAGGCTAAAGTTAACATCTGGAAACAATATTACATAAATTTGTATGAATGCATTGGTTTAAGATACTAATAATGCTCTGGGTCCACCAGACCCACAAACATCGTCTAAGTAACAAAAATACGAACACCACACAAGGGTTAAAATAGCCAGTAGGCTTTAGTTAAAGGCAGGGTATCTGATTTTGAATTATGTTAACTTTAGCCTACCAATTTTGCAGTACAAAGTGAATAACATTATCAATATAATGAACATAAACAAACGTTTTTAAATCTGAATTAGATTTTCGGTTGTGTAGAAGTAGTAGTTTCCTTGTAATTTTGAAAACATAAATATTGTTACGCTAATTTGTAAAGGTACACAAACTAGATAAGCAACACAATGTTTCATCCAAATATAATTCATCCAAATACCATGAACCTACCTTTCCAAAAGAAACACTGCAACCCTTTTCAGACCCTTTGCTACCTGCAGCTGTTTCCATCTTGTGGAAAAGAGTTAAAGTTAAAGTTGCATTCAAAACACGTTTACAGAGGGGGAGCAAAAATTGCATCCGTCTAATTACTGCGTTCGTTACGAGTTCAATGATTTACATTTAGTCATTTAGCAGACACTTTTGTCCAAATCGACTTACAAATGAGGGAAACATTAGAAGCAATTATAGCAACACAAGAACACTAATACATAAATGCACTGGAAATAGTCTCATCAAGTCTAACACCATATACATAGCCAAGGGTTGGTTAGTTGTGACCGGCAGATTAATCCACAGTTGTGAAACAGCTCCAGAGAAGGTACGCGACAATTGAAAATTTTTTGGTCCTACGCCTTTCACAGATGACATGTATTTATAAAAATACATTTAGACAACTTAACATGGTGATTGCTATCAGGATGTGAGAAGACTTTCTACCAGCATAACTAAAAATGTTTCTGGATCAAAACAGATACCCTGCCTTTAAAGTGCACCTATTGTACGATTCACGTTTTTACATTTCCTTTGGTGTTTAAATGTGTATAAGTACATGTTAACGATATGCAAAAGGTACATACCCCAAATTAAACGATGATGGGAGTTATGGTCTCCAACGTAAATCTCTTTTCTTGGACTACAACAAACACGGATTGTAGGCAACAGTTTACTTCCTGGGATTGATGATGTAGAGAAGACCGACATTATCATAATTCCTCCCACTTGGACTCACAGCCTGCAAGTTAACTCTTGTTAGCATTGCATTGTGCGCAAATCTTTCAAACATGTCAAAGAGCGTTACATCCAGCCATGGGCTGACGTCAGAGGTATTCAGGCCAATCACAACTGACAGATTAGCTGGCCAATCAGGGAGACAGAGCTTTTCAAATCAGTGCATTTCAGGAAGAGTGTGAAATCTGGAGCTACAAAAACGTACGATATGTGGAAAATAATGTGTTTTTAACCATAAACCACGCTAACACATTTTACTATACCAAATCCACAAAATAATGTTTTTTTATTTAAAGTTTTTTAGCTATTTTTTTAAATAAAGGTGAACACTGCATGCTTACTCGTTTTGTTATAATATACATATAGGGGCAGTTTCCCAAACAGGTTTTATTTGTATATTTTGACATTTAAGTTGTTCTTACACACATACCTTACAGAAACATCAATGGTGTGCATCTTGAGACAAAACAGCGGCATTGATACGTTTTTAAATTAAGTCCGCTCAAACATGCATTTTAGTCTGGGACCAACTACACTGTAAAAAATAATATGCCCCATCTACTCTATAAAATTGTTGCAATATCATTAATTACATTCAACAAATAAAAATTGAGATAGATTTACTCAATAAACTCCTTAATATTAACCTATTTAAAAAGTCAATATGCAATTTGCAATTAAAAAATTTATTAAAGAGCACCAATTATGCTAATAAATTGGCACGTTAGCACGTTATTGCAATATCCCATAGTACATACATGTTATTAAAACTTGAACTAATGCATTGTGAGTCTTATAAATTGCTTACATACCTCACCGATTTCCCACTGTCTGGAAAACGCTCGGTTTAGTTCCTGTCTCCGCCTCCCAAAATGTCTAGTGTAATCGGATTGGTCAGATGACTACTCAACTGTTATTGGTCAGCTGGGTTCGGCGTGTGTTTGAAAGGTTACGCCCCTGACTACGCGTGGGTTGACACAGATTCTGACTGAGAGTCACAGCCTCAGAGGCAACGTAAACAAGCGTTATATTTCTCTATAAACGATGGTGTCTGTACTGCCTTACCACTTCAAGCTCGATCCAGAGAGTTCAGAAGGCCGTTACGATATAAACGATCTCCGTCAATGAATGCGATTGGATTTAACTTTTTTAGGTGTCCTTAGCTCTGCCAGAATGCTAAACGAAGACGAAAATGTGTTGCAAAGACATCCAAAAGGTAATTATAACGTACTACATAACTATATGGAAACACCAAATGTAGCACATAGAAAGTATTTGTTGAAATGATTATAAAACGATTTCACTTGGTAATTTCTACATTATTTTACTCTAGTAAAATTTATTATAAAAGACTGCTTACATACTGTATTACTGTGCAAACTATATGGAAACACCAAATGTAGCACATATAAAGTATTTGTTGAAATGATTATAAAACGATTTCACTTGGTAATTTCTACATTATTTTACTATAGTAAACTTAATTATAAAATACTGCTTACATACTATTTTACTGTGCAAACTATATGGAAACACCAAATGTAGCACATATAAAGTATTTGTTGAAATGATTATAAAACGATTTCACTTGGTAATTTCTACATTATTTTACTATAGTAAACTTAATTATAAAATACTGCTTACATACTATTTTACTGTGCAAACTATATGGAAACACCAAATGTAGCACAAAGAAAGTATTAATTGGAATGAATGTTAGTTCTACATTATTTTACTATGGTAAACTTTATTATGAAAGACTGTGCTATGTTTTTACTTACTAGGTTTTAAGGAGAATGCAACATGTTCCAGGGCCTCTTACCTGCGTGATTCATCATCCAGGTTTTGCACAAATTGTCTAAATCCCTACACACAGAACATTTATTGTACCGACTATAAGCCTTTGAGGCGCAGGACTAGATTAAGTTTTATTACATTTTTAAACCAATAACACTAAAGTATTATTATAGTAACAAAGTACCCAAAAGAACAAAAGATGTAACTTTAAAGAAAATATAGTAGTCAGTCAAAAGTTTATTTATTACAAATATATATTTAAATGTTAAACAATATACAAATAAACATACTTTAGTAACCATATTGTGCTCTTGTTTCAAAAATTGTTCAATTCACTTCTTACAGCTATCTATTCAGATAAATGGCATATCAAAGCTTTGTCAGCTAGTGCTATCTAAGATGACACTTTAGGGTTATCATCCTGTCGTGTGTTGTTCTCCAGATATGCTTGGAGCTTCCTGATTGGAATGTTGGCTTCCGACGACCCCTGCACTGAAGATGGCATGCAATCACGTCCTCCTTTGAAGGTTTCTCAAACTGTGATGCCAGGTCCATTGGAATCGGGGTTTCCTTCAGCTTATCTTCAAATACCTCATCAAACACAAGCCTGATCACATCATCCACATAACTGTAGAAATATTGCAGTCAATAAATCTTTTGTTTTGATCATTTATTTCCCTGCTTCATACATTAAGTTTTTAATTATGAATGTATTTGAAATAAAACATTACTGCTTACGGTATGTCATTTGTGTGTTTTGGGAACATAGCCTTGTACTTTCCCTCTCCTGCTTTTGTTACGGCTTGGTGACATTGTAATGGATGGCTGCAAGGTACAACTTGTAAAAATATAAGCAAGCATAAATTTATTGTAAAAGTAAATACTACTTTATTTAACACAGTTACTAAAATACTTAAATACCTGCATAGCATTCCAATAAATGAGAAAATCAAATTTTTTTGCTGCAAATCTGAAATCTCAGTCTACGGACGGCAAAGGCAGCCACTGATGATGGTGATGGAAACATTGTGAAACGATGCTACTGTCTGGGTTCCTATGATTATGCAGAGAAAAAAAACTTTGTCATCATCAGTTATACATTTAAGACTGGTAGTGGTTTCACTAGCTAAATACATCATTTGTGTTACACACCTTTGCTCCTCATATGCCAGTCTGACTCCTTGTACTGTGTGTAATGATGTTGCATGTTTGCATACAGTGTAGAAGGATGTGTCCAGCTGTGAATCTAAGGTTGTTTTCACATATGTTGGTGCGCACCGTGGTGCGGCCTCGGAGCGCACCAAAATACATAGTATCATTTTTCAGTTAGTGCGGTCCGTGTTCACATATATATATTTTTTACTTTATTCGAAATGCCGCACCGTACACCATGTGACAACGGTCAGCGCTATCATTGGTCTCTGACAGCTCTTACCGTCTCATGACCACCCCCACGTTTCCACGACAACCAGCTTGACAGGGAGAGCGCAGCTATCAAGATGTGGAGATAAACGATGCACGTCTTTGCGAGTTTCTTTGCTTTAACGCGAAATTGCGTAGCTGTTCTATTAAAGCCTTTCTCACGGAGCCGTTTGCTAAAAGCCCGTAATGTCACTATTTGTGTGTGGAGGACAGCTATGCATTTATAAAATCATCAGCTCAAACGTGAAGGAGACAGCGAATCTCTATGCAACGGACCAGGATTGGCTTGTTTGTTGTTAACCCACAATATAACACCCGGCTCACGTCACAACGAAAGCCCAGTGGCTCAAACATGTGGAGAACTTCCTGTATTTGGTTCGGCCCGAGGTCCAGCAGTGTTCACACCACAGGTGGGTCGCCCCAGAGTTCGGCAACAGCCGCTCCGAGACCACCTGTTTAGAGCGGTCTCGGAGCGGTCGTTTAGTGCGCACCCGAGTGCGGCTGTTGTGTTCACACTGACCCAAACGCACCGTACTCGGAGCGACACGTCATTTGGGTCGACCTAAACAGTGTATATGTGAAAACACCCTAAGATATAGACAAATAAAACAAACATGTATTCAGTCAAAAAGACATATTATAACAATAGAGTACCATGACTATAAATCGTTAGACTATTCATTAAAACGTTAATGTATTACATATTACATGGCCCAACATTAGCAACACACATTACGTGTTTACTTCGTTTCAAAATCTAAGAAAGCTTCAAGTAAATACAACAGTAAAATACATATAACTTTAAACAAATCATCTGTACTTAGAGTTTCTTGAGTTTGATCATGAGAACAAATTTTACCGGTAACAGTTAAGCTGGTAACTTAGCAAGTTTGTAAACATGTCTTAACCAACATCGATAAAAAAAACGATAGTCTGCATAATTCAACATACACGTGTGTAAATATGGTACGTTGTTTATGAAATACAGTATTACAACACAAAACAGTTCGCTTGCAAGCTTAGCTCTACACGCACATTATGTTAATCTCCGGTTACCGGTTACGTAATGTACAGTAAAAGGCAAATAATAAACGTGAATACTTACAGCCTGTGATCCAGAAGTGCACAGTAATCCAACTTTCAGGAGGAGACGTCGCGCAAATCCAGCTTCGGTTCATGAGAAGCAGTTATTGTGAAAACTCCGTGAACAACTTCTGACTGGATTTTTCCGGAACCGTATTAAACATGATGTCCTCTGTGGAAGTCCATAAAGTGCTATTTTGCCCTTGCATCTAAAGAGACAGCGTCTACTCGAGAGATTTAATCGCTTAAACGATGAAACAAGAGTTTGCAAACAGAGTAAAAGCAGGGACTCCCAACCTCCGCCATTTTAGCTCTCTTCTGACTCGGCGCTCCCCACCCTCGTCTTTGAGGGCGTACCCAAGCAAAGCAGAGAGGGCTGAACTATGATAATGTTGGTCTTATCTACGTCACTAATCCCAGGAAGTAAACTGTTGCCTACAATCCGAGTGTTTTTTGTAGTCCTCGAACGTTAGAGACGATAACTCGCGTCATCGTTTTCTTTGAGGTATGTACTTTTTGAATATCGTTAGCATGTACTAATACACACTTACACACAAAATGATGTTTAAAAACGTGTATCCCATAATAGGTGCTCTTTAAATTATTATTATTTTTTTTATTATGAAAAGCATCACAGGCACAGTACAAGTGTGAGAATATTATAAAATGAAATGAAGGGGAAAAAACAAGAATTAAACACGCATAATAGATACTCGTATACAAATAAACATAAGCATAGTAACATATGCATATACATATAAACAACTAAATAAATCATAGAAAGAGAGAAAAAAAACAAAGGGTTTTATCCAGAGTTTGTCTCCTTGAAATAATCTAAAAAAGGGCTCCAAGACTTAAAGAAAAGATCGGGTTTCATTCTAACTCCAAATTTAATCTTTTCCAGTTTGAGGGCAAAAAGTAGGTCAAAAACCCAGTGACGATAGGTTGGTGGAGATGGCAGCTTCCAATTAATTAGTATAAGTCTTCTAGCCAGCAGTGTGCAAAGTGCAATATTATCGCTCTCTAAAGCTGTAAGTTTAACATTATCCGGAAGGACCCCAAATAAAGCTGTCAATGGGTTGGGATCTATTACTGTGGTAAGAATTTCTGAGATACAACTAAAAATTCTTCCCCAAAACCTTAATAATTTAGGACAGGACCAGAAAGAATGAAAAAGAGAGGCTGGCTCAGCAACACACCGAGGGCAGGTGGGGTCTAAATCAGGAAATATCTTGCCAAGTTGCACCCTAGACCAATGAATACGATGCACTACCTTAAATTGAATAAGCCTATGCCTAGAGCTAATTGAAGAAGAATGTATCCTTTTTAAGATAGTGTGCCAGGTTTCATCTTCTAACGCAATACTCAAGTCTTGTTCCCAGAGAGATTTTAATGCCCTGCTAGATGGGGTTTGATTGTCATTTATTGTACTGTAAATCTTTGATATGGAACCTCTTATACATTTATGCTGGTCTAATATACACTCCAAAATACCTCTTGGAGGGGCAGAGGGGAACTCCAAAAAATTTTTACGGGCAAAGCTCCGAACTTGAAAATACCGGAATAAATGTGAGTTGGACAAAGAAAATGTATCTTTAAGTTGGTCAAATGAGGCAAAGGTGTTATCGATAAATAGCTGATCAATTGTAACTAGACTGAGACTTCCAAATATTAAAAGCCCCATCAAAAAATGAGGGTGGAAAGGAAGCGTTACTGGTAATGGGTGCAGCTGAAGAGAGACCCTTAAGCTCTAGAGCTCTGCGGAACTGTGTCCAAATCCTCAGAGAGTGTTTAACAATTGGATTATTAATTGAGATACTATGAGTAGAGGGGATAGAAGAACAGAGCAGAGATGTCAACGTGACTGGGGAACAACAAACAGCCTCCATTTGCACCCAGTAAGGTTTACACAGTTGCAGATCATGCTGGTGCCAGTACAGAAGGCTTCTAAAGTTAGCTGCCCAGTAATACGTTTGAAAGTTAGGCAAAGCCAAACCTCCCACCTCTTTTGGCTTAACAAGGTGCTTTAGACTTATTCGCCTTGGCTTGTTATTCCAGATAAATGATGAGATAGATTTTTCCAAACATAAGAAAAATGGCTTGGGAACAAATATGGGCAGACATTGAAATAGATATAAAAACTTGGGAAGAATGTTCATTTTAATCACATTTACCCTTCCCATCAGTGAGAGAGGAAGGGGTTTCCATGATAAAAGCTTAGATTTTGTGAGATCAAATATAGGACTAAAATTAGTTTTAAACAAATCAGCATGTTTACGAGTCACTTGGACACCCAAGTATCTAAATTGGTTGTTAACAACTCTGAATTGGAAATTTGAATATGATAGACTTAATGCAGCAGAGTTTACTGGGAATAACTCGCTCTTGGAAAAATTCAATTTATATCCTGAAAAAGTACTAAATGAGTCCAATATTGAAAGGACTCGAGGGATTGAGACTAGGGGATTGGATAAAAATAAAATAAGATCATCAGCATATAAAGAAACCTTCTGCTCTAGCCCAGCACGAAAAATACCTTGCACCTCTGGGTCAGCACGTAAAGCAATTGCCAAAGGTTCAATAGCAATAGCAAATAGAAGAGGAGAGAGGGGACAGCCCTGCCTTGTGCCTCGATACAGTGAAAAAGGATCTGAAACAATATTGTTTGACCGTACAGATGCTTTGGGGGTGGCATAAAGTAGCTTTATCCAAGATATTAATTTTAAACCAAAGCCAAACCTCTCCAAAACATTTATAAGATTCAATTCAATTTTATTTATATAGCGCTTTTCACAAAAGTCAATTGTTTCAAAGCAGCTTTACATAAATAGAAGCAGTGAAAAGCACAGAAAACGACAGATAGCACAACAAAATACATGATAGCATGAGCAGTTAAATTTGCTGCGGCTATGACTCAATATTATAATTGCACGTATTACTAAAGCAACGTATAGAGGAGGAAGCTAGGTAAAGCCCAAAAAGGCTGCCTCCCCGGGGTGAAAAAACCCCCTAGGAGAAAAAAAAACCCCGGGCTTTTATCCGAGGAAAAATAAGTCCTAGGAGGGAAAAATAAGTCCTAGGAGGGAAAAACCCTTGGGAGAACGGAAATGGAGATTTAGCGGAGATTAAGCGGTTCTGCCGGTGATCGTTGGTCAGGTATCAGCTGGGCATAACGTTGAAGGACAGCCAGTAGATCAGAGGTGTGCCGGCTTTCACATCTACCGGGACTGGGTCTGTTTGTCTCGTCCTCGGGTCGAGGACGAGACAGGGAGAGAAAAACAAAATCGTATTAGCTTAGCGGCCGTTCATATGTATTGAAGTGTCACACAGTGATGTGGTTTAACTCAGCTTAGTTCCAGACAGACTAAATATTGCGGCATAATTATGTTATCCACAGTTGAGGATTTAGCAAATTGGGGGCCCAATGCGAGGGTATATATGGTAAATAAGGGTCACCTTCCGATCTTTAAGAGAAAATGAAACCTGACGACCCGTTTGACTAAGGCCTAAAGCCCCACTGTCGTCGTTAATGCAGGTTCAGTGGCAAACGGGTCTATATTGTATACCATTTACAGGACCAGGAGAAAACGCCAAAAAAAAACATCGCAACCTGACCATACGTGTTAACCCGTTTGACTAAGGCCGGAAGCCCCACTGTCGTCGTTAATGCAGGTTCAGTGGCAAACGGGTCTGTATGGCATACTATTCATAAGACTTACGATAGCGCCAAAATCGCAACCCGACCATACGTGCCAACCCGTTTGACTAAGGCTGGAGGCCCCACTGTCGTCGTTAATGCAGGTTCAGTGGCAAACGGGTCTGTATGGCATACTATTCACAAGACACACGAAAGCGCGAAAAACGCAACCCGACCATACATACCAACCCGTTTGACTAAGGCTGGAGGCCCCACTGTCGTCGTTAATGCAGGTTCAGTGGCAAACGGGTCTGTATGGCATACTATTCACAAGACACACGAAAGCACCAAAATCGCAACCCGACCATACGTGCCAAACCGTTTGACTAAGGCCGGAAGCCCCACTGTCGTCGTTAATGCAGGTTCAGTGGCAAACGGTGGCAAACTATTTAATGCAATTCATTTTAAGTGTTCATGCAGAAAAGGTTTTTATTTATTTATTTGGTTGGTCTGTGTTATGACCGTGAGTGCTTTGTTCCGTGAAAATAACTATTGCGAGTTAAGAACCTTTACTAGACAAATTATGCGAAATGCTTTGTTGAAGAGAAAAGTTTTAAGTCTAG
Source organism: Paramisgurnus dabryanus (assembly GCF_030506205.2). NCBI lineage: Eukaryota > Metazoa > Chordata > Actinopteri > Cypriniformes > Cobitidae > Paramisgurnus > Paramisgurnus dabryanus. The sequence continues at coordinate 36,507,689 of NC_133355.1, read as the reverse complement.
ATTTAAAATGATCGACTGTGTCTGATTCTCGGACATCGGTTGGTAAATCATTCCAGAGCTTAGGGGCTAGGTAGGAAAAGGATCTTCCACTTTTAGACACTTTTGATAGTCTAGGGATAATCAATAGGCCCGAATTTTGCGACCGTAGTGTGCGTGATGGATTGTATTCTGATAGTAATTCTCTAAGATATGAGGGTGCTAAGCCATTTAAAGCTTTGTAGGTGATTAGTGATATTTTAAATTGGATGCGATATTTAACTGGTAGCCAGTGTAAAGATGCCAGAATTGGGCTTAAGATAACCCCACTCAATGCGGTCAAATGCTTTTTCAGCATCTATGAGACCACAACTTCAGCATTGTTGGAATGAGGTGAGTACAAAACGTTAAAAAGACGCCTAATATTAAAAAAAGACTGTCTGTCACGAACAAAACCGGTTTGATCAGGTGAAATGACTTCATGTAAAGTTTTTTCGACCCGAAAGGCTAATACTTTAGCTAGTATCTTGTAATCACAATTTAAAATTGAAATGGGACGATAAGAACCGCAATCTAGGGGGGGTTTATCTTTCTTAAGAATTAGTGAAATAGTAGCTTGATAGAGGGTTGGGGGCAATTTGGAATTTTGTAGACTCTCTAAAAAAACCAAGAGCAATACAGGGCATAGTAATTTAGAAAAAGCTTTATAAAAATCAGACGGGAAACCATCGGGTTCAGGGGTCTTGCCTGTTTTTAAGGACGCAATCGCATCAGCTATTTCTTCAATTGTAATATCTTCATCTAAAGAATCACACAAACTTTTCTCTACAGTGGGGAAATCTAATTTATCTAAGAACGTTTTCATGACAGATACATCTTGAGGAGATTCCGAGGTGTACAAATTTCCATAATATTGTTTAAATTGAGAGTTTATTTCTTTATAGTCAGTGGTAATAAGTCCTGAAGGTAGCTTAAGTTGGGGTATCAAGCGTGACGTTTGCGATTTACGAATTTGATAAGCTAACAATTTACCGGTCTTATCACCAAACTCATAGACCCTATGTTGAGCTCGTAAAAACAAATTCTCAGCCTCTTCCGTCGATAACAGATCATATTTTGTCTGCAAAATCTGGCGCTCTTTATAAAGGTTGGGAGACGGTTTCAGTGAGTACTGACTGTCAATAGCTGATATAGAACTAGACAATTCATCTAGTTGCCTTTTTCGATCTCTGTTTTTAGAAGACGAGTATGAAATTATGCAACCACGCAGATAACATTTTAAGGTCTCCCAAATGGTAGAATAAGCCATACCCTGAGTACTATTAAGTTCAAGAAAAGAAGATATATGTGAAGAAATGAATTTTACAAATTCTTTATCCCTTAATAGTCCAGTGTTAAAGGACCACTGACGATGCTTTGGGGGTGCTTTTGGAAAGCTAAGTTCCAGAACAGCTGGTGCATGATCAGATATTACTATGCTTTCATATGAACAATTCTGCAGATATGGAAGAAGTTTGTTGTCTAAAAAGAAATAATCAATTCGTGGATAAGAATGGTGTACATGCGAAAAAAATGAATATTTCCTTGCGGAAGGATTTATAAAGCGAAATGGATCACGAATACCATAGCTATGTAGAAACGATTGAATTATCGCTGCACATTTTGAAAGAGGTATAGCTTTTTTCGAGGACCTATCAAGTTGTGGACACATCACACAATTAAAATCACTGCCTAGGACTAATGAATGAGAGTGAAGGTCAGGTATACATGATAAAAAGGTCGTCATAAAGGAAACATCATCATAATTTGGGGCATAAACATTAGCAAGAATTAGGGGGGTTGAAAACAATGTTCCTGTTACAATGACATATCTGCCCTTATGATCTGCAATTACTTGTGATCCGGCAAATGGCGTGGATTTATGTACCAGAATTGCACAGCCCCTAGATTTGAACTGAAAATGTGAATGATAGACTTGACCCACCCAGTCTTTTTTTTATCTAAAATGGTCTGATGAACAGAGGTGAGTTTCTTGAAGAAACACAAAACTGGCTTTCAGTTTCCTAAGATGAGTTAGAACCTTATTACGTTTGACTGGATTATTCAAACCTTTACAGTTCCAGCTGACCCATCTCACCGAACCATCTTCATTAGCCCTACCACCATCATTTAAAAAAGGAAAAAAAAGAGGAGACCAATAAAGTATTATGTAAAACCCAAATAATTATGCAAGGATCAGCAAGTCCAGAAAAGTATGAAACCATACAAAGGATCAATGGCCCAGTCGTGTGCTTATGAGATGAACAAGGAAACGCAAACATATTTACAAACTTTAAGAACCCTGGCGCAAAGACCCGCCCCCCGCCCTCACTGCCACCCTCCACCCAGCGCCCTTGACCTAAGCTAACACTCCCCCAACTGGAGCGTACGCTACCCTGAGGAAAAACCCCAATGTGCGTGCGAGTTATTGTGATTCTTACCTCGTACGCATCTCCGCAAACAAATAACAAATACAGCAAATGTATTCTGATACATATAAAATAAGACTTATAATCCTCTATATTTGTATAAAAGATAACTAATCAAAGAATAAATTCTAACATGTTAAATCACACATCTGAATAAAGTGCTTTCAATTGTCTCTGACCGAGAGAAAATGAGACATTATAGCTCCAGCACGTTTGAAGGAAGGTGTTCAACCAGGTGATAGGTGTTGTTTCACAAAAGCCAGCGCCGCGGCTGGAGTATCAAACGAATGTTCAGCGCTGTTCTTTGTAATTCTGAAACCGGTAAGGCCCTTTAGACCGTACTTAATATCTGGCATGGACCTCAGCAGACGTTTAACCTCGTACAACCCCAAAACAGAAAAAGTTGGGACACTGTAGAAATTGTGAGTAAAAAAGGAATGGAATAATTTACAAATCTCATAAACTTATATTTTATTCACAGTAGAATATAGATAACATATCAAATGTTGAAAGTAAGATATTTTGAAATGTCATGCCAAATATTGGCTCATTTTGGATTTCATGAGAGCTACACATTCCAAAAAAAGTTGGGACAGGTAGCAATAAGAGGCCAGAAAAGTTAAATGTGCATATAAAGGAACAGCTGGAGGAGGACCAATGTTTAGGAATGGGAATGTTGTCCTATTCTTGTCTAATACAGACTTCTAGTTGCTCAACTGTCTTAGGTCTTCTTTGTCGCATCTTCCTCTTTATGATGCACCAAATCTTTTCTTTGGGTGAAAGATCTGGACTGCAGGCTGGCCATTTCAGTACTCAGATCCTTCTTCTATGCAGTCTTGATGTTGTAATTGATGCACTGTGGTCTGGCATTGTCATGTTGGAAAATGCAAGGTCTTCCCTGAAAGAGACGACGTCTGAATGGGATCATATGTATCTAGAACTTTGATAAACCTTTCAGCATTGATGGTGCCTTTCCAGATGTGTAAGCTGCCCATGCCACACGCACTCATGCAACCCCAAACCATCAGAGATGCAGGCTTCTGAAAAGAGCGCTAATAACAACTTGGGTTGTCCTTGTCCTCTTTAGTCCGGATGAAATGGCATCCCAGTTTTTCAAAAAGAACTTCAAATTTTGATTCGTTGGACCACAGAACAGTTTTCCACTTTGCCAAAGTCCATTTCAAATGAGCATTGTCCAGGGAAAACGCCTGTGCTTCTGGATCATGTTTAGATATGGCTTCTTTTTTGACCTACAGAGTTTTAGCTGGCAGCAGCGAATGACACGGTGGATTGTGTTCACTGACAATGTTTTCTGGACGTATTCCTGAGCCCATGTTGTGATTTCCATTACAGTAGCATTCCTGTATGTGATGCAGTGCCATCTAAGAGCCCGAAGATCACAGGCATCCGGTATGGTTTTCCGGTCTTGACCCTTACGCACAGAGATTGTTCCAGATTCTCTGAATCTTTGGATGATATTATGCACTGTAGATGATGATAACTTCAATCTCATTGCAATTTTTCTCTGAGAAACTCAGAAAACTATTTTTCGCCGCAGCATTGGGAGAATTGGTGATTCTCTGCCCATCTTGACCTCTGAGAGACACTGCCAATCTGAGAGGCTTTTTTATACCCAATCATGTTGCCAATTGACCTAATAAGTTGCAAATTGGTCTTTCAACTGTTCCTTATTTGTACATTTAAATTTTCTGGCCTCTTATTGCTACCTGTCCCAACTTTTTTTGGAATGTGTAGCTCTCATGAAATCCAAAATGAGCCAATATTTGGCATGACATTTCAAAATATCTCACTTTCAACATTTGATACGTTATCTATATTCTACTGTGAATAAAATATAAGTTTATGAGATTTGTAAATTATTCCATTCCTTTTTTACTCACAATTTCTACAGTGTCCCAACTTTTTCTGTTTTGGGGTTGTAGTATGCAGCCCGTTTCTTAGCAATCTCAGGCGGAAAGTCCGGGAAGATGAACACAGTTTTGTCTCGGAACTTAAGCTGCCCACCACGGCTCGCCTTTCGCCAAATATCCTCCTTGACGTTGTAACGATGGAAGCAAATTACGAAGGCTCGCGGTCGGCTACCCTCCGCAGGTTTCGGTGCAAGTGTACGATGTGCGCGAGCAAGAAGTGGAGGTTCAGAAAGACCAAATATCTCCGCCAAAGCATCCGCCACGAATTTCGTAGGTTGTGGGCCTTCCAAACCTTCCGGAATTCCCACCAAACAAAGATTGGATCTGCGGGAACGACACTCTAAATCAATGCACTTAGCTTGGAGTGAGGCGACCTCTTTTTGGAGAGAGACGACCGTAGGCTCGAGAGAGTGAAGGCTTGTCGTCCATTCCGAGGTAGCTGTCTCCAGGTTAGTTAAGCGCTCATTCTGGGTTTTGAGGTCCGCTTTGAAAGATGAAATTGTGTTATGCATTTATTCTCGTATCAGAGAAATTTCACCTCGAATTTCAGCAGCGTGCGCATCAAATTTGGCATAAATTCCACTTTCGAGCCTGTTGATGGCACCCATGATCGCTGCGCCCTCAGGGGTGGAAAGTTCCACAGTTTCCAAAGGCGAGCCGCCGCCGGCAACAGACGAATCGGCCTTCTTTTGTCGTTGCGTCTTAGACATCGCTGGAACTCATACGTCTGATTTAAACACTATTGCTAGAGGTGAAGTAATCAAAAATAAACTAGATGTAAAAGAAAAAAGGATATATATAGTGCTGTATCAAAGTATAAAACAAAATTTAAAAGTTGGTTTGTGGAGCTCCCGACTTATGCTCCCTCACATGGCAGATGCTAAACCGGAAGTCCCAAAATTTATTAAAATTTAAACAAAATATTAGGTATACTAGACAAAGAACTAGCACTATACAATAAAAAAATTATGCCATATCTACTCAATAAAAGTGTGGCAACAGATTACAAGCAATATCATTAATTAAATTCAACAAATAAAAATTGAGTTAGAATTACTCCATAAACTCCTTAATAGAAACCCATTCAAAAAGGTCAACTGCAATTTGCAATTAGAAATTAATTTAAATTTAAACAAAATATTGGGTATACAGGACAAAGACCTAGCACTATACAAAAATACTATTCAATTATACTATTTTAATTTAACATCATGATTTAAAATGTATCCATTAATATTATTATTAGTAATGAGTATTATATCTGATTTCAGAATGACAGACAAAGATTAATCAATTCTTATTTTATTGCAGTCAAAAAAGCAGGAAAGCATCTAATTTTTAATGGTGTATTTGTAACAGTGTAAACTTCAAAAAGTATTTTACAGTCTTTAAAGAAAACCGTCCACATTTCCCTGAATACGAAAGGTTCCATGTTTGTGTTCTGCTACATTGATTCACACCCAGAACATCAGACAGCAGTTTAGACTTACTGTATTGTAATCAGTTTATAAACTTTGAAGAATCCAGCTCCAAGAAAAGTTTCTGAAACACCTGAAAAGATGCCTGGGATACTGGAGATTCAATGCATAGATCCAATCCAAGGAGGATAAAGCATGCCCTGGGAACACCTTTAAGGCCTCGATAACAATTCCAGCATCCCTTGTGCTGCCACTCCTAGAAGATCCATTCTTTACAATTACAGCCATCACAAGCTGCTCAAGTCCCGCCTCTTCATCATTCTCCTGCAACATTAAACAGCAATTATGTCTTAAAACCTTTATAAATTTATACAGCTTGAATACTGAAATAATCAACACATTAAACTTGTACATTAAAATGTTTTAAAGAAAACTAATAATAAATTCCCATTAGAATACAAATAATATAAAAAAATGTTTGAAAAGATATATAATCTATATAATTAGGGCAAATCTTTTCCCTACATTTTTTTCTGTAACACCATAGGATCCAGTCACATATTTATTTGTTAACCAATTTACTCACATGTGTATATACAAACACATACACTATATACACAATTTAATATATACAATATATTTATTTAATAATATTCCTCACCTTTTGTTGTGAATAAAGTTCTCCCTCAACAATGTTTCACGTTGCCTGCAGGAAATTGCAGTACAGGCCTTCATGAACACACAATTTAGTTAACAGGTCGCAAAATAAATAATAATAATAATGTTAATTTTACATTATGTAGAAAGCTTAAACATTTTAAAAAGATAATGTATACATTTAATATCTTCCTCACCTTTTGTGGAATTAAATGAATAACGTTACATTTCCCTTCAGTTTTGCTTCAAGTTTCGGTGGGCAGCAGAAAACTCCAGTAAGATGCCTTTGTCAAACAATTCAGTCAGCCACGCAGGGATTCACAATTGAACACACAATTAATTTACAGTGGAGAATAGTTTAACATTACCATTTTAATCGAATACTTTGTGTATTTAGTTAACACAAAACTAAATAAACTGAAAAAGACCGCAGTAAAGTCACACTTATCTTTAAAATACGAACCTCAGAGCGAGTGAGCGGATTAAGAGAACCCACCTATTCAGATGAACAATATGATTGGTCAGTTTTTCTGTCTCTTAAAATGAGTTTCAGCTGGACCACCAATTGCAGGCCGTTTCTGAGTCCGAAGGTTGCAGACTGCGGAGTTGACATATGCAGACTGCATACGCCATTAAGCCTGGTTTAAGTTAACCAAGTATTACATTCGCAAGTCATACGCATATTACAACAATTTACGATTAACTAAGAATAAAAGTCAACCTGTTAATATTGTGAAATAAGACAGTCTTAATGACGAATGGATCCTAGAAATGCGACCTCCTAAGGTCCTAAAGCTGAAGTTACGTCCAAACCCAGTTCATATTACAGTTTTTTTTTTCAATCGCTAACAAGCGCTTAGCCATACTTCAGATACTTTTTCTAAACACTTAACACAGACTTCCACCTACAAAACACAATTGGCCAAATGGATAATTTTCTTCTCAAAAACACATTTTGTTAAATAAATACTAACTCTTCATTTCAAAATGGAACAAATCTTTCTCTGCACACAATAACTTTACCAAAACACTGGAAATCTGACTCAAAATGAAATTATTCTTTCAAAGAATAACACTTCTTTTCACTTCACAAGGTACATGCAGTCAATCAAAGTACACCAGGTTTATAAATATTGGCTATTGTTGACATTACAAAAACTGCATAGACTTTTATGTTTCAGTTTTACAGGTATTTGCATGCAAAACATGCAATCCAACGTTTTTACGCTAAATGTCTTGGTTGGGAACTGTATGTCCACATGTACAGCAATGTTCACAATTCAAAAGCAATCTAGTAAAAAGCAGTTTTCCCCTTACTCTTGACTACAGGAGGTAAAGTAGAAACACAATATAATAGAACAGAAAAAGTTTTACAGTATTGATCTTGTCATTTTTGACAAGAGGGTGGAAGACGTTGCATTCTTTAGAGGGACAAATTTTTTACATATGCATTACTGTATGACCTTATTGACATGTCAAGTGAGAAACAATCCATGTAAAATGCAATACTTACCTGTTGGTTTGTTGAAAGATGTGTATAATGTAGGCAACCTCCTAAAATTGGGCTGCACTCTTTCACCAGCCTCTCTTACTGATATCAGTGAATTTCATCACTGATTACTGTTCTTGCAGCCCTTGGAATGCCACCACCACGCATTCTTACACCTCTACATTGCCCTCTCCTTGGGCCTGCTCTTCTCCCTGACCCTACTCCTCTCACTGTCCTGCACCTCTCACTGCACCTCTCACTGTCCTGCACCTCTCACTGCATCTCACACTGCTCCTGCACCTCTCACTGCATCTCTCACTGCCCTGCACCTCTCACTGCTCCTCTCACTGCTACTGTACACCTCACTGCTCCTGAACCTCTCACTGCTCCTGCATCTTTCACTGCACCTCTCACTGCACCTGCATCTCTCACTGCACCTCTCACTGGGCCAGCTCTTCTCCATGTGCCCCTTGCTTTTATGCTTCCTTGTCCAGACATTACAGTGTTTGTCTGTTTCTGTTTTCAAAAACATCACTCCTCAAAGTCCTTCTTTTACTGTATGAGTATCAATGTAATAGAAAAAATAACCTAAGCCGGACTAAAATTGGGCTGCACTCTTTCACCAGCCTCTCTTACTGATATCAGTGAATTTCATCACTGATTACTGTTCTTGCAGCCCTTGGAATGCCACCACCACGCATTCTTACACCTCTACATTGCCCTCTCCTTGGGCCTGCTCTTCTCACTGTCCCTCCTCCTCTCACTGTCCTGCACCTCTCACTGCACCTCTCACTGTCCTGCATCTCTCACTGCATCTCTCACTGCATCTCTCACTGCATCTCACACTGCTCCTGCACCTCTCATTGCACCTCTCACTGCATCTCTCACTGCCCTGCACCTCTCACTGCTCCTCTCACTGCTCCTGTACACCTCACTGCTCCTGAACCTCTCACTGCTCCTGCATCTTTCACTGCACCTCTCACTGCACCTGCATCTCTCACTGCACCTCTCACTGGGCCAGCTCTTCTCCATGTGCCCCTTGCTTTTACGCTTCCTTGTCCAGACATTACAGTGTTTGTCTGTTTCTGTTTTCAAAAACATCACTCCTCAAAGTCCTTCTTTTACTGTATGAGTATCAATGTAATAGAAAAAATAACCTAAGCTGGGTTGGCCCAATTTACCCAACATAAAGGTTTTTATATTGTATCTAAGGTTTGGAATATTGTTTTTGCTATTGTGGAATGTTGTGTGTTAACATTTGTAAATACTACAAAAACAATCCATAATTTTGTTGGGAGGTACCCTATAGCTTGTCTGTTAAGAAAATTTAAGCATTGTGGAAATGTGTTTATGACTGCATATTGTGTGAAAACGACATGAAATGAATAAATTGTATGGCCACAAAAGACCGATGCTGTGCTAATTGTGTTTAGAGTTTTGAAAATGTGACAACTGATTGGACAAACGCTTTTTAGCGACTGAAAAAAAACTGTAATCCTTATTGTAATTAATATTTACGAATTACAAACTAATTATACAAAGAAACACTGCGTATAGACTTATAAGGCCAAAGATTGCCCGTTAAATTTACCCAAAATGAATTTTATCCACAGTTTATAAACACTACATTGACGTCTCAGCCAGTGATGATTTTCATCAAGACTGGCCGAGGTGAGGCGCTGTTGTCCGGTGTATGAGCGCTGAGTGCCCGCTGATTATCTGGAGCTCCCATCGCCAAAAATTTGAAGGAAATGTTTAAATAGACGATATCTTTATGAACCTACTGCAGATTCTTGTTTAAAAAACATACTGTGCCACAATTCAAAGTTTTGAAAGCATTTCAGTCAAGAATGTATAAGTTATATTTCCTAAATCCGTCTGCTCAGCGCTCACAACCTACATATCAACCTGAAATGGTTTTAATTTAAAACAACTAATTTGTATTACGTTGGATTTATTCGGTATTCGCTACATGATACACCATAAGAATAGGCTAGCTAAATCCTTCAGAAAAACAAGTAGTTTTAATTCCAGTCATTTTTAAGTAATTTTAACACAACAAAATGACCAAACTACATGAAATTAATTGTATTAAATAAAGTTTACATATTCAATTTCATCAAATCTACAAGCCTACAGAATGACTTTTTACAGTGTAGGACAAGCCTTGTTCGGGAAACCACCCCATACTGTTTTATATAAAGGAGATTGTTTTGTTATTTTGTTTTTCATTAAGAATAATAAAAAACCCATCAGGAGGGGAAGAGCCAGTTGCTCAGCTTGGGACTGGCGGGCTTCCATCAGAACACACACTAAAGCAAAACATTTTTTGCTGTCACATTGGATGCATATTCATAAGCGATTTAACGCAGCTTACACAAGCACTGCATTTAAACAATTTTAAGTGAAATCACCAGGTTTGTCACATGCTGATTAACTGGTTGGAAAATTCCGTCACCGCAACATTAATATTATGCTTTTTTGTAATTTATCTGTAGCATTTCTTTCATCTACACTTTTCTTGTAATTCACAGGCCGTGTAAAGAGGTCATTTGATGTTGGTGTTGCAGGATTCATGCTTTCAACATTGGGATCATGGTATGTAATCTCAAACAGATTAATGAAACAGCATTTTACCAAGCTATGGCAACATTTCTAGTTTTCTTTACTAATAAGTCCATGCTCCATATTGTTCTTTAAAATTCAAAACCAAGAAATCAGAAAATAAATCACGACCAAAATCACTAATTAAAAGGAAAACTTATTTAAAAATATTGACAGTGGCAGCTTCATCACCACCTTGTGGCTACAATGAAACAACATGATGATTTATAGTCTTCCAATGTGTGTTGTTTCATTGTAGAAGCTGTCACTGTCAATATTTTTTGTCAATATTTTTAAATAAGTTTTCCTTTTAATTTTAGAGTAAAGTATGACCTGACAGGTTTTGAGACTTAACCATTTATTTAATTATTTCCTTTTTACAGGCTCTACTGCAGATATGATAATGCCAAGCTACGAGTTCAACAGAGGGTCATTCAGGATGGCATAAAGAATAAAGTAATTTATGAAGGGACAACTTTAGATCCCACACGTAAAACAAGAGGAGATGCATAATTTGATTGTCTCAACTGTCCATATAAATATTTATAGTCATATATTGTCTGTAAAGTGAATGCTGATTTTATTAATTCTCTGATTATATGACTGTTTTATGTAAATAGACCATTTATTTGATTGTCTTTTTGTGGGTGTATTTTGTGAGGATGAAATGTTTTTGGAACAGTACTTCAAAAGTTTTCTTTTAATATTTTTCCCACATTTTAAAATAAAAGAAAACTCATGTAACACATGTATTTAAGAAAATTATGTTTTGCCAAAAAAAAAAATGAATCAAACCAGTTAAACAGTTCTAACATTTTCAAACTATCACCCTTGCCTAGAATTCGCAAGCATTAACTCTTGGCATTTTAACAGTAAAATTATTGGGATGCGTAAATTATTTGGAAATTATTTGGAAATAACGTATCCAAAAAAGTTTCAGTGGTTCATCCACTCAAAACAGTGTGAATGGCACTTTCACATTCGCTTTGCAGCCCTCTATCGGCCAAAACCGCACTAAAGAAGTTTCCAACCGTCGGGTAGTGGTCCTGTAGTTCGAGTGAAAACTACAAAAATTTGCTTTACGGCAGACCTACAATCCAATCAGAGCTAGCTATGCTGCAGTATTTACGACAGTGGTAATGAACAATTACACTTCTTACCTGTAGGGGGAGCAAAGAGCAATAAGTCTTTAGTGTTGCTTTAAGCATATACCTTTAGATAAAAAATAAGATCATGAGAAACAAGTGAAATGTCTTAAAATTTAAACTGTAGTGAACAGTGTTGTATTCGAGACCAGCTCATTCGAGTCCGAGTCAAGACCGAGTCCAGAGAGCGTTGAGTCCGAGTCAAGGCAGAGACCAGAAGAGGTCGAGTCGGAGTCAAGACCGAGTCCACATAAAGTTGGGTCTGAGAAAAGACCTGAGGTCATAGTCTGTGCTACGGCATTTCTGATCTCACTCAATTCATGTTTTGTTAAAAATGTCAAAGTCACCCTCAGTTTAATGATTTTGAAATCTCCACTCTATAATATTAGGTCCTACAATATACACAGGTCCACTGTAACACAAACCACAGCATACCAGTTTACAAAATAAATGTATTATTTATGAAACAAAATAATTTAGTTAAATAAAGATAATTGCTCATAAGCTATACTGTGCAAAAGACTTAGGCCACCACCACCAGACTTGTTGTTTTAGAAGTTTTAATGTCCATCCATATTTATTTTTTAATCTATTTTATTAAGATACAAACAGAAAATACATTAAATATGTAAAAAAAAACTGGTGGCCTAAGGTGTGGTGTAGTGCCACTCTGTGTTTAAGCGCTGCCGTCTTATTATTTTGGTTAACAGCAGCTTATCTAATGCTTAAACGTGTGAGCGGGATGGATGCGTTTTATTGCACTGCCATGACCTCCTCAGGTCTGACCTTGCGCCAGTCTGATGCCTGAAAAAAAATCACCAATAACTGTTCACGTCAATCTTACATCAGTTTAAAGAAACCGTAATATATATTTTAAAAGGAACTTGGGTGGACTCGAGAATAAGTCTGATTCCAAATGTATTCGAGTACGAGTCGAGACCGAGTCAAAATGCTCACGAGTCCATGACAAGACCAAGACCATTAAAATATGGTCTCGAGACCGAGTCCAAGACCGAGTCCGAGTCTCGAGTACTACAACACTGGCAGTGAAGAAAAGTGTAATCAAGCTGATTGCAGTTTACAGTTGGGTATCGGGTGCTTTTCAATATGCTTCCTCATTTCCTCGCTTCTACAGCCTACGACCAGGAAACTGATCGAGCTCTGCCGTCTTGTAGGATGCTAAAGTTTTTAAATTGCACTGTGAGGAGGCACAGAACGAGGAGTCATGGCAAGGAGACACAAGTGTATCCTATGTCGCGTTTGCGATGTACTGCATTTTCAAAAAAGTTATCCTAAGATGTTTTTTCCAGAGAGACCGGCCCATGAGACACCTAATCAGCAGTCCATTGGTTCTTTTTTATTTAACATTTGGTTAGCCCAATTTGGCTTTTTTAGGGAGCATGCAGCATTGTGTGTCTGTAAGAGACGAGGAAGAAGTGTGGGGACCTGCGGTACACTGTAAACCCCAAAGTTGTCCCTACTTATTAAATCAAGTTATCACAACTTGATATTACTTAAAATAACGTTAATGGGGTCACGCGCTGTATGCTCTGCAGCGTTTATGTGTACTTTTTCTTTAAAACATTAGGCTACTTTAAGTAATAATTAGTGTTGTGCCTTTTGAAAATTGTGTTTCCATTACCTACATAACATCTTTCTCCAACTCAGCTTTGACTTCAATCCAGAGATAAAGCGTAAAAACTTAACCAGAGATGCTGTCCGCACGTAGCGTTGCCAAGTCCTCTGCCTTTTTCCGTTTTAACCAGTTGTTTTTTTCTGCATGTTAAATATAAATAAATATAAATAAGATGGGACGACTCTGCAGCCCCTTGACAGTCTGCATTTGTCTACTATACCCCATGGTAAAGTAATTGAAGGGAAAATTGTGACAATCTATGTTACCTTCCTGAAGCAATGTGCCTTCTGTTCGGATTGTTTATGCTTTACATCTGAAATACCCAAAGTCATTTGAACTTATTCAGTGCATTCTACTTTCCATGGGACAAGAAGACCTGCACCCTAAAATACAAACCTTGGCAAACCAGCTGTTTGGTTAAATTGAATTTAACAGACAGATTCACATGTTAAAGATTGTTAATATGTCTTTCTAAATGTGACCATTGAAAATACGAGCTTACTGTAGTGAGCATGGTTTCTGTTCAAATTAAAGTGATAGTTCACTGAGAAATGAAAATTCTGTCATCATTTACTGACTCTCATATTGTTACAAACCTGTATACATTTCTTTGTTATGAATAACACAAAGAAAGAGATTTTAAGGAATGATTGTAATCAAACCGTTCATGAGCCCTATTTACTTCCATAGTATTTTTTTTCTACTGTTGAAGTGAATGGGGCTCATAAACGATTTGGTTACAAACATTTCTCAAGATATCTTCCTTCATGTTCATCAAAACAATATATACAGGCTTGTAACAACATAAGAGCAAGTAAATGATGACAGAACTTTAAAGCCACACAGATCCAAAATAAAATCGAAACTGACCTGTATTGCAGTGAGTCATGTAGCTGTCCATCAATGTAAACAATGTGCAAAGTAGTTGAACCAAAAAGTGCACAATTAATAAAGTTATTGGCTTCTAAAGTAAGGAGTCGACTCTGAATCGCTGAAATGAGTAGTCATATGGATTGAATCTTCTGCCTGACTTTATTCACGTCACACTTTACAACATTTTGCGTAATAATCTCCGCCTACAGCCAGCGTTGCTTGCGGGAGAAACGAAAACTATGACCTGCCCACAGCTAGTTAGTGTGTAAACATTGTATCACGCTGTGTTTTCAGTTTGTGTTGTTTTCACTACCAAAGGATGAAGATATGAAGAATCAGGGGTTAAAATTTATTTTTAACGTTTGACAGTGAAAGATGGTTAAGTACCCACTTTATTTTGAACAACATGCGTCTCCTAACCACAACCTGTATGTCTGATTATAGCTACATACTTGCTTAAATGAGTGTAAAAATTTAAATGTCTATCGTTGTTTTTATTGCTTGGATTAATGATGAATGATATTGTTGTTTAAACTCTTAGGAGAGTCACGTTAGCAAGCGGCTAGCGCATGCTGCACTTACGGTTTTGCTATGACCCGGTTAGTCAATACATGTTGCACTATTGTTGGTCTGTGCAACTGATCTGTGGTCTGTGTGCAGACTCTGTCAGTTGACCAATCAGAGCAGAGTAGGCTACTGAAAGGTGGGGTTTAGGCAGACTGAGTCATTGAATGGCTTCACATGAATCGTTTGGGGATCTCTGAGAAATGGAGTAACTATCGCTTTAATTTAGATAAGAAATGTCTTGTTGTTTATGTGTCTTTTGAAAATGTGAGACATATGAGTTTATTTTTTGTTATTGTAGACGACAAACATGTTTGTGTTTAATTCCAACATGTACAGCATTTCTATTCTCCATACAGATTCACATTTTGGTGACTTTAATGAGTGTATCTGTTGAAAATGTGACAAACATATGAGTTATGGGGCGGTTTTCCGGTCCCAGACTAAAATGTATGTTTTAGTTACTTTAATTTCAACACCTTGTACTGACAAATTTTAACATATATCAGTGCGATTTCTTTGTCTCAAGATGCACACCAGTATAGTTTTTTGTAAGGTTTGTTTGTAAAAAGTACTTGAATGTCCTTAAATAACTAAGGCCTAGTCCTGGATTAATCTAAACCCTGTCCAGGAAACCGCCCCATAGAGGCCTAAGCACTGTTGCATGACAAACATGTCTGTTGTTCCTTATGGAGTTCTTCTGTAATTCTTATAGAATTGTTATTATATGGTTAATTTCACTTTTTTAAATGGCAAATTTCTAAAGAAATGCATTTGGTTGTTTTAATGAAAGTAATATTCTTGCATTTTATAATTGAATGAAATGTTAATATATGTTTTAATGATGTTAATATACACAAATAAAGCTGCTGAAGTGAAAAACATCTTGTTTAAATTATTTTTTTAAATGTTAACTTTTAAGAAAATAACTAAACAAATAAGAAATTTAGCTTTTAGCTAATTTAGCTGTACGCTAATGTTTAAGTTAAGGAAATGAAAGACCACATAAGGACATCTCAATCAAATTGAGTTATTTTCCCCATTACTCAAATAAACTGAGAGAATCACTTTCCTCAAATCATTTAGTCTCACTTATCGGGGTTTACAGTGTAGCAGAACTGCTTTTAAAAAATGTCATAAGATATTATGGTATACAATTATGGTGGTAAAATACAGTGTGGGCAGACTTATTTCTGTCAGGTCCATTAAGTCAAGAACATACGGACAATAAAATGATTTAGAAATGTTTATTTAGTAGATGAAGACAGATTAAATTTGGCGGTATGGCTCCGTTCAGGGAGTCCTCTGACCTTTCATGAGCACCATGAAATAGCAGAGAGTCAGAGGACAGCAGCAGCCGCATTAAGGAACGCTCACGCAGTTTAGGACTGTGAGAGCTAAATATTCCCCCGTGAACAGAGCAGGCAACATGACAAAACAAATGCCACGTTATATGAAAGGAGCTGGGGAGGTGGCGGGCATCTGAAACGAGCAGCAAGCATGTAGGAGCAAACAGAATAAGCTTTAAATAAGGTGCCTTGTTTGAGCTTGGCCATTGGCAGCGAGGGGAGTCACCCTCCTAATGAAGCTCAGCTGGAGCAGATCAGCTGACGAGAAGGCGTCTTGACTACCTGGCTTGCCAGAACTGACGCTCAATTAGGTAGTTAAACTGTAAAACCTGATAACTCAACTTAAACCGTTTGAGGAAATTGATTTCTTTACTCAAATATATTAAGTTTGCTTAAGTTCATACCACTCAAATGGTTTAAGTTCACTTAATAAATTTGATTTAGTTCACACAACTATATAGCTACTCAAATGGTTTGAGGAAACCGATTGCCTTAAATGGTTTAAGTTGATTTAACTCAAATGAATTAAGTCACATAACATCAGAAAAAAACATTAGTATAAACAATGATGACAGGAAAGGATAAAATTATTAGTTTATTGAAGAATAAACTAATTGAAAATTATTTTACAAACATTGTTTTAGACAAAAAACAAAAGTGTGCTGTTCAGTCCAAATTCACATTTAAACCCATATTAGATAACATTACTTATGAAATATATCAAGTATTCCTTTATGACTTGAATAGACTGTCCAAACAGGAATATTCAAAAACAAAATCAGTGTACACAGCAAAATCCCTGGTGTTAAATTAACACCAGCTCGGTGTTTATATGGGAACCACCAGCAGGGTGTTAAAAGTAACACCGAAGCAGTGTTAGAGTTAATTAGATACTTTAGCAATCATTTGAGTGATTATTTGATTATTGAAGACACCTGGTGATAATGAGCTGAACTACAACTACAACTTCCAGTCACTGCCTTAGATAAAATCACCTGAAAAGACATCTCTCTTATTACAAACCAGACTGACTTTTGTCTACTTTGAAATTGTTTGGTCACCATTATGGTGATCAGTGGTTCCTTTAGTTGGGTGGGTTGACTCTTGTTTCTGCGTTAGAGGTCTTTGCAACAGTGTTTATTAAACACATTATATGTTTCAAAGGATGTTAAAACAAAGTTTATGTAGTTTTTATAACAGTGATTATAGATTTATTAGTAAGTTATTAGTATTAGTATTAATAGTAAGTTATTTACATGGTCAAAAAATTCAGTGTTCATAGAAAATTAGATGTTGATCATATGTATATTATTCTCTATTGGACTTCAGTAACACAGCTTTCCTTGGAAATTTTTTTCAAATTTTATTGTTAAATACTTGCTGGAAATACTTCTTTGCCTCACATGCAGATATCATGAATCACCCCACTAATCGGAATCATGGTGACAAACATCATGAATCACCCCACTAATCGGAATCATGGTGACAAACATCATGTTGCAAAGCATGCTGGGATCCACCATAGTATAAAACTCATGACTCCCATCATGCATTGCAACATAAATTATGTCACCCTTGTTGCGATTAATGGGGTTATTCATGATATCTGCACGTGAGGAAAAAATTTTACTTTCCAGCAAGTATTTTTAACAATAAAATTTGAAAAGCTCCAAGTTAAAACCAATAGAGTAAAAAAATTTGATCAACATTTTATTTTCCATGAATACTGATTTTTTGACTGTGTAAACAATTTACTTAAATCTACAATCTCTGTTATAAAAACTTTATAAACTTTGCTTTACGACCTTTAGAACAATTAATGTGTTCAGTAAACACTGTTGCAAAGACCTCAAAAGGAAAATAAGAGTCAAACTGCCCAACTAAAGGAATCACTGATCACCATAATGGTGACCAAACAATTTCAAAGTAGACAAAAGTCCGTCTGGTTTGTAATAAGAGAGATGTCTTTTCAGGTGATTTTATCAAAGGCAGTGACTGGAAGTTGTAGATGTAGTTCTGCTCATTATCACCAGGTGTCTTCAATAATCAAATAATCACTCAAATGATTGCTAAAGTATCTAATTAACTCTAATTAACTCTTCGGTGTTACTTTTAACACCCTGCTGGTGGTACCCATATAAACACCGAGCCGGTGTTAATTTAAAGTGCCCGTATTATGAAAAACTCACTTTTTCTGGGTTTTGGGGTGTTATTTTGTGTCTCTGATGCTCCCACACGCATACAAACTTGGAAAAAAATCCATCCATGCTGTTTTGAGTGAGATACAGGTTTCTGAATGTCCTCTGCCTTGAGTCTCAGATTGCGCGAGTTAAAACTCAGCTCCGTTGTGACGTAACAAAAAGTTTCGTCACATTCAGTTTGAATTTTCCCGCCCACCACCCCACTCGCAGGTCTCCACCCACCAGGTAGCTAGAGAGCATAGAGCAGTCACTTGAATGAGACCCTCTGTGCTGTTATCATGTCTCACGGAAATAAGAGCGCTATTTGGATATTATGGATTATACTCCCACCTACTTTTAAAAACAAAGTTTTAACGCGTGGCTATTGGAACCCGGAGTAATCTTATATACACTTTGTTACGACGCAAACAGTCCTCAGATTGTCGGCGATAAGACCTTCATGCGAAATCTGATGTAAACAACAGACTATGTATCTATATTTCACGGATTATAAGCATGTGTGGACAAAAATGGTAATTGGATGTATTTTATTGGACTTTCATGGATCATTCACACATCTGAAACAGACTGGATTCGATTCGCGATCGCGTTGTTTCATCACAAAGGTAAGAAGTCACGTTATATTTTGCATGTTGTCATCTTCTGTCACAAAATACTACATTTATGATGCTAGAGCTAAAAGCTTTTTGCCAAACTAACCGAGACCGTACGCCCCGGCTTTTCTGACGAGGCGAGCCTCTAATAACTTTACGGTCCGCATAGATATATAAGTTACACGGTCCGGACCTCCCGCTAGCTTCTAGCAATTAGCACGCAGTCCACAAGCAGTATACATCCCCCGCCGGGTCTTAATTTCTGTAATTTGCGAAAATAATGCGCTTGAAAATGTTTATAACGGGAATATGTTAGTATTGTCCAGGGAAAACGAGTGTATTGTTCAGACTGCTACATCACAATTTACGCTGGAATCTTTGTGTCATGATGAGTTTGACACACCGAGACCGGGCCTTACAGCCCCGGCTTTTCTGACGATGCTAACCCCCGAGCCTCTTAAAACTTTACGGTCCGGACCTCCCGCTAGCTTCTAGCAATTAGCACGTGGCCCACAAGCAGTATACATCCCCTGCCGGGTCTTAATTTCTGTAATTTGCGAAAATAATGCGCTTGAAAATGTTTTATAATGGGAATATGTTAGCATTGTCCAGGGAAAACGAGTTTATTGTTGTGACTGCTAACGTAACATCACAATTTACTCAGGAATCATTGTGTGTCATGAGTTTCTTCTCCTGTAGTGTACTTATTAGTGATACTTTTCTGCATGATTTGTCTGTTGGCAACATAAACCGTTAATAATAATAATATATAAAATAATAACACCGTATGGTCTGTACTGCTCACGATACCACTGAGCACGCGCACGGGGACATGACGTTAGTAGTGGGGCGTGATCAAAGGAGCAGCAGCTCATAAATATGTAAGACTAGCTCAAAACGGCACAATCTGAACTGCCCTGAAACAGAGGCTACTAGAGATGGGTAACAATCTTTTCCTACAAGCTATTTCGAGCAAACAACTTTTGAAACATGCTTTATGGAACTCATACACCTATATAACTTGTGGAAAAGCAGTCATAAGATGGGCACTTTAACACCGGGGATTTTGCTGTGTACTGTTCCTTAATTCAAACGACATTTAAACATTTTAAGATATACACTTTTCCCATGAAATTTCCAAATTACACAAGGTCACATTCGTCTACGCCAAGCAGTGAGAAAACTCAGATATTATTGTTTCACTGATAAAACTGCAGCATAATGAGTAAATGAATAGCTCCACTCCAGAGATGTATAAAGTACTAGGGACCCAGACTTGAGTAAAAGTACAAGTGCTCTATCAAAAAAGTTACTTGAGTAGAAGTTGAAGTGCTCTTTAAGCTCCACACTTAAGTGGAAGTACTAAAGTATTAAACATGTTTTGTACTTAAGTATTGCGAGTAGTTTATTTATAAAAAAAGAAAGAAACTGAGGAATACTATATATATTTCATAAGTAATGTAATCTAATATGGGTTTAAATGTGAATTTGCACTGAACAGCACACTTTTGTTTTGTCTAAAACAATGTTTGTAAAATAATTGTTCAATAAACTGTAATAATTGTATCCTTTTCTGTCATCATTTTTTATACTAATGTTTTTTTTAATGTTATGTAACTTAATCTGAGAGAGATTCAAACTTGCGCAGAAAACGTTTGTGCTAAACAGTAAGAAAACACACACAAATATGAATTCATTTTCCACTTACAGAACTGTAAGTGGACTGTAAGTCGCCTACCCAGAATCCAACAGAAGTTTGTTTTTACCAAGACCATGGATCTAGCAGATGTATTAATTCAAGTACTGAAAGTAAAAGTACAAGTATTGTGTAATGTAGTTATTAAAGAAAATAGTCAAAAGTTTGAATATAATATTGTTTATATTATTTCAAATGATTAAGCTAAAGACACTCACAATTCCTTTGGTTCTAGCAGCAGTACAAGGACAGGAATTTTCAGATTAATTCTGATTCATTTAACTGATATGGCGATAGAGAATTCAGAATTAATGAAATATTAGTCGATATAATGGTAATGGGTAAAAGTACAAAGTGATTCAATGTAATTAGGTTTCTTTCTTTTGCGCACACTCGCCCTTTCTCGCGCATTCTCTCTCAGTCTTTCTCGCGCGCGCGCACAACATTTTGGCTCTCCTCCTCTCTAGTGCGCACAGACTCGGCCTCTTTTGTGCATTTTGTCTCTCTCTTCGCTTCACATTTGTCCACAACCGCAGCTCATATTTGTAAGTGAGAGGGAGGGAGGGGTCTGCCCTTCACTATCTCTGATTGGTTTAGACCACAATGTGTGTGTTTCTATGTGTATCACCTCTCTGGCAGTGATGGTGTGGGTTTGGAATGATTCGTAAAAAAAATTTAACGAGTAACGATGCAGCGCATAAAAACTTTATTGGAGTGAAAGTATTAAACTCATATGTACTGAAGTAAAAGTGGAAGTAGGAGAAAAAAATGTATACTTCAGTAGAGTACAAATACGGCCCTTTAGTACTAAAGTAGAGTAGTGAAGTAGTTCTACTTCGTTACTATACATCTCTGGTCCACTCGTAGTAACATTTCATTAGTTTTTGTTGTGTTAATGACGGTTGGTAGATGATAGTCAGTCAGCCTCCTCAATTGTAAAGATCGAAAACTGTTCTAGATGTGTTCGTACTCACCTGTGAGAAAACACAAAAATATGAATAAATGTTCTACTAACAGTACTGTGGAATACTAACAACATAATAAATAAATGTGGTACCTTTAAAAGTTTTTGCTTGTGAATAATGGTTGGTCGAGAACAGTCAGCCATTCTCCTCAATGGTAAAGATCCAAAATTATGCTGGACGCATTCATGCTAACCTGGGAGAAAACACACAAATATGTATTACTTTTCCACTTACAGAACTGTATTATACAAAAGGTTTTATGAGTGAATGTCTGTCCGTCAGTCCTTTCAAACTTGCGTGGGAAACGCTTGTGCTCAACAGTAAAAAAACGCACACAAATATGAATACATTTTCCATTGGAAAAAACTGTGGTGTACTCACAACGTAATAAATAAATGTGGTAACATTACCTTTAAAAGGTTTTATGAGTGAAGAGCTGTCTGTCAGTACTCACTGAGAGAAATTCAAACTTCTGTGGGAAACGTTTGTACTAAACAGTGAGAAAACACAAATATGAATTAATTTTCCAGTATAGAACTGTGGTGTACTCACAACATAATGAATGAATGAATTAATAAATGTGGTAACGTTAACTTAAAAAGGTTTTATGAGTGAAGGGCCTTCCATCACTACTCACTGAGAGAGATTCAAACTTGTGCAGGAAACGTTTGTGCTAAACAGTAAGAAAACACACACAAATATAGAGATCGACCGATATATCTGTTTTCACGATATTTCCCCGATATTTGAGCATTTTCCGATGATCGGATATTGGTTTGGTAATATCGGATTGTTACTCACTGAGAGAGATTCAAACTTGTGCAGGAAACGTTTGTGCTAAACAGTAAGAAAACACACACAAATATAGAGATCGACCGATATATCTGTTTTCACGATATTTCCCCGATATTTGAGCATTTTCCGATGATCGGATATTGGTTTGGTAATATCGGATTGACCGATAAACGAGAGAATTGAGAATTGCTTGCTGAACGCATCTGAGGAGAGGAGCTCACAGCAGCAGCAGCATGCACAGTAAATATGACGGCGGAGTGACGCGACTTCATTAAAAGGTCTTTGAGTATACTTACTTTGCATATGAGGCATTTATAACACATCTTATTTGTGCATTAATGCATGTTAGGTTAAATAAGTTGATATATTAAAAGCAATGTATGCAGCTTGTCTAAGAATAGAGACGAACTCACAGAGTCACGCTGATCCATAAAATCCGGTCCCAATAACGACGTAGCTTTGCATGAATAAAATAACCATGAATTAATGCTTTGTGGAATTAAAAACGCTAAATTAAATTTGTTTTTCTTTTATTTATGCTTATCATTAGCATCGTAAAATCACGTTCATATTGCTGTTCACTTAAGTTACCGGGGTTGAAGGCTGAAGCACAGCCACCACATGTAGCTAACTTTTAACAAGATTTACCCTAACTTATATTAACATTTCCCAGATAAACATTATTTAGCTAAAATATCTAAATAAATGTCTGTGGATATTACTTAATTATTTATTACCTCCGCAAGCGGTCACAGTTTGATAGAGTTAATGCGCAAGTAAATGCATCAGATAAACAGCGCTGTCAACAGCCATTTCATAAGCTATAACAACAAAATATTCATTATTCTGACATCAAATAACATTACCAGTTTAGAAATTAAATGATACATAAGCCGTTTTGTTTGTTACTTTCCTGAATGTATTATTCCAGTCAGTGATATTATTTGTAAAATCTCTTTGCTAACTATTGGTTGGATTGCTGAAGGCTACAGGTTGCTGGTCAAGACAAATATATTATATCCCAAAAAGGCACTTAATCCACCTGTTTTACTCTATAAACTATGTACTATGTTAAACTATGTAATTAACAAAGATATGGAAAATAAAAAAAGAAATATATTAAGTATATCATAATGAAAACATTTGGCTAAATTATCAACTTATTAAAAAAAAAAAATTCAAAATTGCAGCCAACTCCGCTATACTTTTCTCTCTCTCCCGCTCCGTTACCTGGCAACCTTAGCGTGAACTTTGGATCAGTCCATTTCTGACGATAGGGGTGTTCGGAATTGTCCATTTATTGGGAATATAGTCTACATTATTCATTAAATTAATATTATTCTTCACTCTTCCAGACCCCTCTATTTATGACTTTGTATGCAAAGAGAGTGATTATGATGATTATTATTATAAGGGTTTGTTCAGTTCAGTAGTGTTGTAGTAATTATGTCAAAATCAGAAGTATAACAGTAAATACAAATCGGTTCAGCATATCGGTTATCGGGCACATAAGCATCCAAATATTTGTTATCGGTATCGGTTTAAAAAAATTAGTATCGGTCGATCTCTACACAAATATGAATTAATGTTCCACTTACAGAACTGTGGTGTATTCACAACATAATAAATGAATGAATAAATGTGGTAACACTAACATTACTTCAAAAGGTCTTGAATGACCGTTTGGTTGAGAACAGACTGACAGACCGTTTGGTGAAGAATAGACCGACAGACAGTCAGTTAATGTTAGTCCCTACTGAGAGAGAAAACACATAAATATGAATGAATTTTACACTTACAGAACTGTGTCATACTCAATGCACATTAATCTGACCATTCATCATACCACCAGGTGGCACCCTTTCCACCATGGACATTCACTCTGTTTCTGCTTTTATTTCCTGTTCTCTGTGCATATAACCATGCCACTTAGTCATTCACTTTGCGAAGTATTGTCAGTTTTAACCTGCACTACCAAGCCTTGCCATTGTTTCATGTTGCCTTGTCTTTGTTATGACCTGTTTGCCTGTATATTGGATTACCCTTTTGTCTTGTTTGCTTTGCTTTATTAATAAACATCTCCATTTGGATTCTACCATTAGTCTCAACATGTTACAGAATACTTCGCCTACCCAGAATCCAACGGAAATATGTTTTTACCAAGACCATGGATCTAGCAGATGCATTAATTTCTATGCGTCAAGGTAATGGACCTATTCAAGATAACACTGCTAGGTTTTGGGGTTTGGCGTCCCAGACTGATTACCCGGAACGATGCCTTCGGGCATCGTCGGGCACAGCCTATGTCTCCTGGCGTCAAGCCTGTATCTGTTCCTTAGATGGCCGCTGCTATTGTCTATGGCTGTGTCCCAATTCAAAGGCTGCGACCTTCTAAGGACGTATTTTAAGACCGATTGTGTCACAGCAGCGCAACTTGAGGCTGGTAAGGACGTCCCAATTCAAAGGATGCTTAGAATGAAGCCTCAAAATGCATCCTCATTTCTCCGCGCTGTTAAGGATAGAACAAATGGATCCTTAACAGCCGAGGATATCCCAAGATTCGTTGCGCGCCTGCAATGGCTGCATATAACGGCTGGATATTCTAAAAATAAATAATTAAAACCTTCATAATATAAAAGTGTGTATTTATCAAAAAATTTTCTTGTCACTGTTTTAGTATTATAAGTTATGTTTTGTGTTAATATGATTATTTTTATGATGCATATATTTCTAAGGTTGAGTAATTTAATATACTGTTGAATAGTTTAATCTACATCAACGTGTCATATTTTCTAAACTAAATGAATATTTTTCTAATTTCTTATTTATTTTAATATGTCAGAAACGTTTCCGCTATGTCCTGCAGACAGGCGCGTTCAGCAGGTGACACCAATTATGGGTCGTCCGAAGGTTAGACAGTCTCATTTCAGTTCTCTTCGCGAACTTCTGAGGCTGCCACCTTGAAAGACAGAGTGCCCATCTTTAAGGTCCAATGCTTATAAGGTCGCAGCCCTTGAATTGGGACACAGCTTATGTCTGTATCTAAGATGGCCGCCACCATGCCTGTCCCTGTACCTAAGATGGCTGTGTTCCACTCCAGGGGCCTCATTTATAAAATGCTGCGTAAAAACCATCCTACATTTGATCTTACGATCATTTATCAAAAATGCGTACGTGTGATTCATAAACCGAACGTACGCGCAAAAAACGCGCGTAACCCTTTCAAATCTATAAATCGCAAATGAACTTGAACTTGTGCGCAGCCGTGCAGTTTCAGATCTCCGCCTTTAAACGATGCCTAATTAATGTCACAGACATATAAAAGAGCGCTTCTCAATGTTTAAACCAAAATTCGAGCAGCAAGATTGGCTTATATTTCCAAAAACCTGCAGCAATCAGACAAGCAAAAGTGCGTACGTCTGCTCAGACCCTGACGTGGCGCTAAGCACTTTTCCACGTCAAAGACAGCTTTTATAAATATGCACTTTGCCGTGGATTTTTGCGTACGCAAACTTTACGATCAAATCTGTGCGTACGCACGCTTTATAAATGAGGCCCCAGTTTTAGACACGCACTCGCAAACTTCTCTTAACAAATTCCCTCAGGGGAATCCCTGTCGCCATTTTGAAGTGCGTTCCACTTCGTTAAGTGGACAAGGGAAGTTTATATGGACAGACTCTCGCTCGCTTGATTTTGCCCAAGGGAGCGAGTCTACTTCATATGTACACTTCAGGCAGCTCTATATCCCACAATGCAACACAATTGTGACGTAACTTCAGCAGCTCACACTTTGCACAGTTCAAATGATGGAGGGGGCAGTCTCCTCTTTCCATGGCTAAGGGCGATCCATTTGAACCTACTTCAAGTGTTCTAGCAGTAGTGGGCACTTGTACAACGTAAGCAATGACGTTACTTCCGAGTGAACAAGACTGAGGGAAGTTAGTGAGGGAAGGTCATAAAAAAATTAACTGGAATGCAGGACTTGTCTGCTCCTGTTTTTAAGATGGCTAACGCCATACCGGCACCTGTTGTTAAGTGGTCTGTTGCCATGACTACACCTGTTCTTCAGAGAGCCTTTATCATACCTGCACCTAGCCAGGTGCACCACACCCGAGCCTGTACACAAATTGTCCGCCGCACCACAGCCACTTCACAAGATGGCTGCCTCTCTAGTTCATACCAAGACCAAACAGTTGATGTCAAGTCTGCTGGATACCCAGATGATGTCTGTACGGTCAGCTAGGATTCCAAGTCAAGTTATGTCCAGTTCTATGCTCCCTATGGCTACAGATTGTGTGTTTGTGTGTGTGAGAGCAGTACACTTGCTGTGCGTGAGGAAGAGTGAGACCCCAGTCAGACTAGTTGCTTCATTGCAGTTTGGTAGGGCAGAAACAGGGCCGTGCACAGACATTTTGAGGGGCAGTTGCCCAAACCAAAAAGGGGGCACTGGGGGAGGGCACAATTTATATGGTTTTAACAATATGATGTGTTATAGATTAGTATCAGAAAAAGAGAAGTGATAATAATGGAAAATATACTTTAACAAGAATTAAAGTGTGACAAAACTGCTTAATATTCTACATGATTTACGTGCTGAAGCTTTAAATCCATGTTACCAATTTTAAAGAGATTTTGCCGCCTTCCTTTGCAGTCTTCTTTTTTTTGTGAAAACATTGTTTTTTATTTTTTTGTCTACAAAGGGTGCCAACAACAGCAAATTTGGTGTTATTTATATTAGACAATCACTGTAATTCTAAGAATGTTTACTTGCCAAGTTGTTAGCACTTTTAGAAGACCAAGAGCAAATCATTACCCACAGAAATACAAAAACATATGAAAGCCAAGAGAGGTCATCCACATTTTTATTTTTGCTGCTTGTTTTCTCATGATCTCGAGATAACAAAAGTTGTTTTCATGTTATCCTGACATGATAATCCAAATGCCATAATGTAATTTCCTGTCCATAATATTTGTTTATTTTGAAGTGGACTGCTGATGCATTTATGAGTTGGGTTACCACGCGTAGCTCATTTTCGATAGACTTAATAAATAAATAAATAAATAAAGTTTGATGTTTGTGAATTTAGGGACCATCTCTAAAGGAACAATATACACGTTTCTATCTTCAATAGTATTTAACAGTTTATTTGAATACAAATAAAAAATCTAAAAAAGTGTGCATAGTTGACAACCACATGAACACTTTAAAGTTGGTTTTGTGACTGTTTGTTGACTTTAAGTAACTCCATTTTAATGCTGTTTAAGTAGAAACGTATATGTAGATAGTTTATAGACGGTCCCTAAATTCACAGCGCTATCAAATGGTCAATTATTGGCAAATAGGTTTCATCTTGAGCGAATCCCTGATCCAAGTAAAATCTAATTTGTTCATTCATGTTAATTTAGCTAAATATGCTTTTGCTGTCTAAAAATTATGTTCTTTTGTAAGCTTTAATCACATCACAAGAATACAACTGTTATCTCGAGATAAGGAGAAAATTAAGTCGTGATCACGAGAAAACAACCAAGCAAAAATAAATATAGTGCACGACTTCTCTCGGCTTCAAACTACCAAATTACTAATTGAGCAGCTTAACAACTGAGGTAATGTAATGAATCTACCTGTTAATACAACAAACTGTCATCTTCGCCCTTCAAAGAGTGGACACAGAATGTGAGAGATGCTGCGTAGCGGGCGGGAAATCACGAAGTGGATTACCAGAAAAGGTGGATCTTTAGACGAGCGGTAACAAGCACTTTGACCCGGGTTGGCGGTTGGTGAGAGGGGCACCTCAGCTGATTAGGGCAGAGGGGCAGTTGCTCTAGCCACCGGGCCACCCCCCTGTGCACGGCCCTGGGCAGAAATATATACATTCATTTTCAATAGAACGCTGCATTTGGCTTGCATCACTTGCATTGTGCGGTGCATTTTAGGTGAATCATCCGTTCGAAAAATCGTGTCACAGCATCATGTCCTGGTGTATACAGTGAATGCATGCTGAAATTATTGTTGCGTGGCTACATAAAACTTAAAACTTTTGTTTAGAAAGGCCGAATGCGAGAAGGATTGATTAACACTCAAGGAAACAAAAGACTAGCATAATGAGCTGCATAATGAGCTGCATAATAGCATATTGTCAACAGAGCTACCACATAAGCTTACATAACTGATGGGTAAATATCACTGATAACACTACATTCAGATAAACTATCATATACATAAACTAAATTCAGAACATCTCAGATAATCATCTGCAATGAGGCAGTATTTGTTTACAATTATAATTAGTTTGTTTTAAAGCAGACATTTCAAACTTTCTTTAGATATGTGTATCATATTTGTGTGACATGTATTCGCAGAGTTTCAATCGATTTTTGTTACATGTTTTAAGAGACAGCTGGCAGAGACAGAGATGTCTGAATGCACACCCTGTTTATTTTCTTTATTTGACAAAAACAAAGATTTGTTGTTATTGTAAATTTACAGGTGAAGGATTAAAGAAGACCCTTCACAGTTTCAAATGATGTATAACACACGTAAGTGCAGTGTTGTATAAACAGTGTTGGGAGTAACGCATTACAAAATATAATATATTACAGTAATATATTAGTTTTTGCTGTAACGCAGTAATATAACGCATTACTAATAAAATTTTGGTAATATTTTACTCGTTACAGTCTTAGTAACGAGCGCGTTACAACAATGCATTTCAAAAATAGACGTGTTATTTTAATTTTTTTATTTTTGACCAATGCGCGTGACCAGCATCCACACAGGAAAAAGCTGCGGGTAAAATAGTAATGGCTGCGTCCCAAACAGCATACTTCCATACTATATAGTAGGCGAAAAGCCCTACTTCTCGTACTCTTTGCCTACTATATAGTATGGAAGTAGGCGGTTTGGGACGCAGCGTATGTCTGTTTCCAGGTGCTGTATGCAGCATGTTCATTTTTACTTTAATTTTGTATTTGACGCGTTTCTTAAAGAGCCGAATCTGGGAAGTCCGCGGCTGTATAAGCATTGACTAAAGTGGTCGCAATCAGGTCCGGTAGCGCCGCACACGCAAAATTCTGCGAATGAGAGCACTAAGTAAAAGCAACAGAAAGAATCTATCGGTCTCCTGTGCTGCTTGAACCTCAGAAGTAAAGAGACTTTTAAAAATCTTGCCAGTAAAATCCATTTCACCACACCAGCAATGACAAGGTAAGCTAACGTTGCTATGGTTACAGTCCATATGCATAATAGATTGCTAGGCTATTCTTATGCTATCTACAGTTTTATTACAAACAGCAACCTAAACTACAACATTCAATTCAATTCAATTCAATTTTATTTATATAGCGCTTTTCACAAAAGTCAATTGTTTCAAAGCAGCTTTACATAAATAGAAGCAGTGAAAAGCACAGAAAACGACAGATAGCACAACAAAATACATGATAGCATGAGCAGTTAAATTTGCTGCGGCTATGACTCAATATTATAATTGCAAAAAGCAGTGTTCCTCTGTTTGTCTATGTTTTATATGTTAGTCTACATGTAATCCTTATATTGTACTGAAATGAGCTGTTTTCCTTGAGGCCTGATCCTCCAATAGCACTTTTTGATAACTTGTGTTGACCCAATGCATGCCAGGTTTGTGCTGTGAATCTGAATTAAAAGTGAATTAAAGAATAGAAATGAAAAGAGGCTGGGTGTCTTGCAATGTAATTAGTCTATAGTTTGCGTTATAGTGGGCTCTAGTTTTATTGTGTTTGGTATGTGTACCATAATTTACCAGACTTTTACCAGATCATTTGTCTATGTTTATGACTCTGACAGTCATTGTTACTGTTTTTTTGCCATAAGTCTTCACTGTGCCTATTCAAAGCTCGAGGGCCAACACATAACTTCTAGATTTATAAGCATCAATAAACTGCATTTTAACATTTTATAATGCCTAGTCATACTTCTGTTATTTTGATGAAAGTAACGCAAAAGTAGTGTAACTCATTACAGTTCAGAGTCAGTAATATTTTAATGTAACTAATTACTTTCAAATGACAGTAATTTGTAATATATAATGTATTACACTTTGGAAGTAACTTGCCCAACACTGTGTATAAAGTACTAGAAAGCAATACTTGAGTAAAAGTACAAGTATTGTAGTAGAAAAAGATTTTGGTAGAAGTGAAACTTATCTTTTAAAATATTACTCAAGTAAAAGTCTTAAAGTATCTGATACTGTACTTAAGTATCAAAAGTAATTTTCTGATATTTAATGTACTTAAGTATTTGAAGTAAAAGTAAAAAGTTTTTTTTTTAAAGCAAGTGGTTAGAGCTTAGATTGTGAACTTTATTGTGGCTTTCTTATAGTAAAGCATATTCAGGTCTTTTCCAGGACTTTTCAGGCACAATTCTCTTAAGTTCAAAGAGCAAACAGCAGATATTTAGAGCATATTTTTGAAAAAAGTGGAGTATCCCTTTAAGTTAGCTGCTCAACTAAGAAAAAAACACCAACTGAACAATGCAAACGTACATTCACAATGTATAACATTAGCACAACATTATCCTATAACCACTGAGTTTTGAGTTAATTAACAAAAAAGGAAATCTCAAGTTTGACAAAACGTATGATGCTTTTGAAGACGTGAATACAGTCCTTAACACTTTCCTTCTAACCTGCCACTGATTAACATAGCAGTTTTTAAAAAATATTTCTCAATCTAACATTAGCCTACCTGAGAGAATATTCGGCCGGCAGTTATGCTATAACACTACCATAAATAGTTAAGCGTGTTTCAGTTGAGAGTTCTCTGTGAATTAAATAAAATCAGCGGTGTAACAGTAACGTTGACGTTTATTAAACCATCACATTAGACAGATAATTATCTGATATGGCTTATGATAACTAATGTTGAATCACATTGACATTGTGGCTTTACTTAATAACTATTATTTTAACTTACCTTGATGTGATTCTTCAGGTTGGACGGGGAGTTTTTAAATGACAAAATGTAAGTGATTTTCGGTAGGCATAAGAGGCACTTTATTCGGTAGTAAGAATCTTTAATTCCAATGTACAAAAACATTTCTTACAAATACGGCCACGGGTGTATAACGTTAGCTTTCTCACCCT
This sequence comes from Paramisgurnus dabryanus, assembly GCF_030506205.2. Taxonomy (NCBI): domain Eukaryota; kingdom Metazoa; phylum Chordata; class Actinopteri; order Cypriniformes; family Cobitidae; genus Paramisgurnus; species Paramisgurnus dabryanus. The sequence goes on along the minus strand of NC_133355.1, from coordinate 36,476,213 downwards.
GTTCATCGTTGGGGTGGTCGATTACGATAAGTCCTCCAGTAGGTGCTTTCATTGCGGTTTCAGTTGTGCTTCCTCCTCCTTTGGCAACACTACGCTAAAATAGAGTGTGCGTGAAATAGAGTGTGTGGAGCGTGCATAATGCAATCTAGAAGCACTGATTCGCCAAAAACTCCCTTATTGAGGTCGCACACATTTCTTCTGATTTTATTTTGTAGTAACGAGTAACGAAAATGCTTAGTGGAAATGTATCGGAGTAAAAGTATACATTTTATCTAGAAAATGTAGTGGAGTAAAAGTGAAAGTTGACATAAATTTAAATAGCGAAGTAAAGTACAGATACGTGAAATTTCTACTTAAAGGAATAGTCTTCTCATTTTCAATATTAAACTATGTTATTACCTTAACTAAGAAGAGTTGATACATCCCTCTATCATCTTAGTGCGTGCACGTAAGCACTGGAGCGCGCTGCGACACTTCGATAGCATTTAGCTTAGCCCCATTCATTCAATGGTACCACTCAGAGATAAAGTTAGAAGTGACCAAACACATCAACCTTTTTTCTATTTAAGACAAGTAGTTATACGAGCAAGTTTGGTGGTACAAAATAAAACGTATTTTTACTTCATTACATTACAACACTGCGTAAGTGTATGATTAGTTTTGATGGAGTATTTTACGTTGATTCTGCTTTGATGAGAAGAAAACAAGCCAAATGTGGCGCCGGGTTTTTGGACCCCAGACCCCTGCCTAAGAACAGAGCCAGAGTTTTGAGTTCTAATGGAGTCTGGTGTCAGAGAGTCATCTCTGAGTTTCATCTCAGTCTTTCTCGATACATTTGAGTCTTCTCAGGACTCTCATCATAATAAGGATGCGAAACTAGAATTTTCAGCATACCTGTAAGCATAGCTGCCAACTCTCACGCATTCGCCGTGAGACTCACGCAATTGACCCCATTCTCACGCTCTCACGCCACACATCCATTTTCTCACGCAGGCTCGTGCCCACCATTTAGATTCCCATTGAGTTTAATAAAAGACATTAAATAATTTTATAAAAATACCTAACTGTAAATACTGTAAAACGCCTATCTCTATCTGTCGTGCCTCAAACAGCATAAAGCGCTCGTCAAAGTCAAAATGATGCGAAGGCGAATCAAATCAAAGAAGGTGGAGTTATTGTCTACAAATGCCGAAGCGCCAGCTACAAACTACAGAGAGCGAGTGCGCGGCTGCGCGATGGTGAAAGAGCAACGCACGATGTAAGTAGCTAAAGCAGTGCTCACATTATTGACACTTTTATATTTTAGCGTACCTTCACTGTCTTATGTGCCACCACTTCTCATGTTGCTGGTACTTTGCTGCAAAGAGTCAAAGAGCATTTCACTTTATGTGGCGCTGCGCAGGAAGTTCGGCAGCGAGGACATCAGAGTACCGCGAGAGCAAGTCGAAATGTTACAAAAGGGTCCGCCTTTACCTTTGCTATCGCGTGACTCTGATGTCATACGCCGATCAGTCAGCTCCGCACCAGTCGAACACACAAAGCGTCAAGGTCTGGATGAAAAGCAGAGAATTGCCCGGATTCCACGCACGCAGATACCCTCAGAAAACAGCAATTTTAATCAACCATCACTCGCGTCACGTGTGTATGTTTGCAAGCAGTACAAGCCTGCGTGATGTTTGCTGTGACAGGTTTTAATAAAAGAGAAAAAGGTCAATTTATATTTGACATCTATAAACAATAATATATACGAAATATAATTATATGGTCTTGACGTACACATTATCTCTTGCTTTAGTTTAATATAAACTACTAATTTGGTTTATTTGATTGTGACAGTCCTCTATCACCAATCACAAATCATCACTTTACGCTTCTCTTTCTCACTGGATAAACTGAATCAAAGCTGCTGTCATCTGCAGTTATACATTTTACAGAGACCAGTATTCATTAGATTTTAAGAACTTTTTTGGCACTTTTATCAGAAGGAAAGCATAAGTGTATAAAACAATAGTAAAGACTCTAATCTCAGGCATTTAAACTCAGTAAAAGCTTTTATTTCAATTTAATTTCTAAAATATGATTCGATTTGTATTGAACCATTTTAACGCAGTCTTTTCCAACTATTTAACACAGAAATAGCTAAAATCCACACTATTATCAATTGGCAAATGGTTAGGACTTATATAAAAAATTATTACCACAACCCCCCCCCCCCCCCCAAAAAAAAAATCTCACTCCAAGCTGAACTCAGAAGTTGGCAGCTCTGTGTAAGTTTGTGCCAGGCCTTGGCCTTGTCTTTCTATTTACCAAGAATAATTTCCATTAGCTTCTCGCTAATCAATCCTTTCAACCAAGATCAACTGAAGCCTCAACAAACTACATCAGGAGACTTTCTTTTAATGGGCAAGACATGCAAGTATCATACTTAGTCTTATTCACTAATGCATCATGGATCATTAAACCCTTTTAACTAAGGTGCATTCAAATTAAGTAACTGATGGTTATGGAAGAACCTATATGTGGATATATGTGCATATATGAAACCTATATGCAGCTTATATGCACATATATGCTGCATATATACAGCATATATGCACACATATAGTAATATATAAGCGCATATATGAAACCTATATGCAGCTAATATGCACATATATGCTGCACATATACAGGATATATGTGTATGCTGCATATATGCAAAATTGAGGTGCATATATGTAACTGTCACGGAAACCAGTGACACAAGTCGGCAGCACAAGTTTCGAGAAAATGAGAAACAACGTTTTTTTTTTTCAGAATTTGTGATTTTCATTTTATTGCAGAATCTGTTAGTTGAGATCACAAAGAAGCCTCTCCATGTTTGAGATAGCAGTTTTTGTATATTAAAAGCGTACATTTTGCGGTTGAAATAGGCTTGTTTTTCCGGAGATTCTAGAGTGCAGCGGGGGGCGTCAATGTCTGTGTATATTTACATACTGTATTAGCTTGTGTCGAGACGCTATGCGTCGGTTCTGACACTCACTTGTCACACAGAAGAAGGGAGCCAGTATTTACACTCGCGTGTAGTCAATAACCATTCATACGATTTTTGGTTAATGGGCAAGCAAACAAACATGGATCTTTTAATTAGCAGTTCGAGCTCCAGCAGCAGCTCGAGCTCCAGCAGCTTCATCCATAGTGATGAAGAAGTTATTCTTCTTCTGTTGAATACTCATAGGTGTCATTTACACTGGGGACGCTGGGGACATGTCCCCACCACTTTTTGAAATGGCTGATTTTAAAATTTCCTGAAAATTAGGGATGCATCGATAGGATTTTTTTAGACAACTTCTGATTTAAACAGACAACTTCTGGCCGATACCGATATTAAACACTTGTACTATACAGTTGGTCTATTACCTAGTTTATTTCTGCATCAAATTATTTTTACTGAACATGGATTGGATCTAATTAACATTCAACTGACCAACATAATAAGAGAGGCACAAATTAAGCTAAAACAAATATAAGACAGCATGCCAACCTTCAAAGGTGGTTTTAACTATTCAATATTTATTTCATTAACAACATCAACTCATTTTTACAAAATGGATTTCTTTATGCAGTTAATTAATAAAAAAAAATCGGTATCGGCCTTTCTCGTGCTATTGCCAATATGTCGATGGTTTCAAATTCATCAAAAATCGGCCGATAAATATCGGTGGCCGATACATCGGTGCATCACTATTGAAAATGTAATCTGTACAAGTAGTTTCAAACTATTATGATTTATAGAATATGTAATGAAAATGTATCTGACATAAACTGTAAAGATTCATTTTTCACACTTCACTTACTGTTTAATATGTATATTACAGTTTTTCTCAGTCACTTTGGTACATTTCTCAGATCAGAATTGAAATTCTCAAAACTACATGTTCAATTCTCACGTCATTGGGTCACTTGTGCACATCAAAAAAGCAGTTCCTCATTTCTTTGAACAAGTTGCAAATGCTTTGGTACATCCATGCAAATGATTATGTATCTCTGTTGTTTCCTACATTATCGATTGCTTATGTCATGTTGATCAAAATGTATTATAATGGGTCACTTGTGATTAGTCTCAGCCCCCACAACATTTAGGCACAAGTTCATAGCATAAGTCTTTACATGCAAAATGGTTGAACAAGTTTCATAATATGTCAAGCATATTTCTATACTTTCTATATTTCCATTAGACTTTTTTCTAAATCTGTCCTGAATTGGTAAATTGCTCCCAGGTGAAACTTGACTTTCTCTAACGAAGGTGCTTCTCATGAAGCATCAACTAGCAGGTATATATATAGCCGGAGCAACAGAATGTTACAATGTTTGAAAACAGCCAGAGAGAAGACGAAGAAGAGGAGTGAGGCTGCGTGGTGGAGGAGTTGGAAGGCAAAACCAAGGAAAGGACATATGCTCATAATCCTGATGAGATTAGAGCCACACTCGTAGACCACCCTCTCAATCATGGTCTTACAATGGCCGAGGCTGGTCGAAGGGTGCAGCCAAATGTTGGAAGAACAACTGTGTCCTCAATTATTCAGACTTTTCGTCGACATAATAGGTATGTAATCTAACAAAAGGCATTGTACACTGTACTTTCATTACTAATTTTTTTTCCCACATAGAACTGCAAGACAAGTTCACAAGGGTGGCAGAGTGCCCCTTTTCACACGTGAACAGGAGGAGGCCATTTGCACCATGGTAATAGAAAACAATGCAATAAGACTACGGGGGATAAAAAGTGCCATTATAGAGGACAACAACATCTTTCAAAACATCCAAACAGTCAGCATCTCAACCATTGATAGGGTGCTGAAAAGACACCAAATGAATATGAAGCAGCTCTACGCTGTTCCGTTTTAAAGAAATGGTGAAAGAGTGAAGGAGCTGCGTTACCAATATGTACAGGTAAAAAATGTATGAGCGTGCAAGCAACTGTACCTCAGAGTAAACAGTACAACATTGTATAGTGATATAGAGTACAGTAAGTGTGAACTTTACACATTGCATCTTCTTTTCTAGCAAATATGTGCTGTATACATTTGATGTAACTGTATCTTGGCCAAAATGAAAATGCATGTAATTCATAAAACTAATTTTGTGTCTTCTGGATATAGCGTATAATGGAACTTGAAGCAAGTGAGCCATCGCACATCTTCATCTACATGGATGAAGCTGGCTTCAACTTAACGAAACGTAGAAGGCGTGGTCGAAATATCATCGGCCACAGAGCTACAGTTGATGTACCAGGCCAATGGGGCGGGAACATAACCATGGGTTCTGCTAACACATATTTCCATTATTGGGCCATACAATACAGAGTGTCTTGTCACCTTTTTAGACACTCTCTACAGGGATCTCATCCCTGAACAAGAGAGGGATCAGATTAGAGATGACCTGCCAAAGTATGTGATCGTTTGGGACAATGTCAGTTTCCATCGTTCCAACATCATCAGGCAAGGGTTTGCTGCCCATGACAGGATGCTGATGGAGTTCCTCCCACCCTACTCTCCATTCCTTTAACCCATTGAGGAATTTTTCAGCATGGAGATGGGAAGTATACGATCGTCAACCACATACACAAATGACCCTTCTGGCTGCCATGGATGCAGCATGTGACGACATCACAGCAAATGCCTGCAGAGGCTGGATTAAGCACTCAAAAAGATTGTTTCCACGCTGTATTGCAAGAGAAGATGTTCGTTGTGATGTGGATGAGAATTTGTGGCCCAACAGACAGGATCGTCAAGAGGTGTAGGAAGATTGTAATTCCTTAATGTAATTTCTACAGCACAGCATGTACAGTTTGTCCTATGTTCATCTTTAGGTTTTTTTGTGTGCTATTCAGTGCTGTCTTTTCATTTCTGTATCTCAATGACATGTTCTATCAATAAAATACAGTACAAACATTAAGAGTGTAAATTTGAATCTTGTCCATTCTCTTGCAATTACACTCACACATACACGAAGATGTAACCTACAATTAGAGCTTAGATCGGGCCCAACAAATCAAGCCCGACCCTGCCCAAGCACATTGTGTCCAAGCCCAGCCCGGCCCGATACGTTCACTGTAATTATAAAGCCTGAGTCCAATTTAAACCTGACCATTTTTAATATGTGGGCAGTTATATATCGGGCGGCGTCAGATTTTTTTTAACGCAGGTGCTGCTGATTATTTAGGCTACAGGAGAGCTGCACAGTTTTATATATATATATATAAATACTATTAAGTGAGCAAAAAACTGGTCACTCAATATTAAATATTAAATAATTTTTATTATCATAATTAAAGTTTTAATTGTATTAAATTTAACAAGCACAACATTCAGCATTCAATCAAATATTCTTAAAGATTAATTATTATTAATAATTTTATTTCAACATAATATGTGTATGAGCAACAAGCAAGATGTGCATTTGTAAATTCGGTGACAGCGTGTGTTGCGAGTGTAATGTGACTGCGGCGCGCCAGCGCTCATGTCATTATTATATTGTCTGCTATATTGCATTTTATGTATTAAATCCAGTTGATTGGTTAATGAAAATTTTTTTTAAATTAAGATACAATTAATATTAAACGAAATTTACTTTAAAGATAAACTTCAAAACTTAAAACGAAATGTGCTTATTTAATGGCTTAAACACTAGCCTACTACAAGCTCTCTTTTTGTACAAATTGCAGAAAATTCATTTAATTCTGAATTTTGCACATGTTGAAATACATTTTTCTGTGTCTAGATGCTGGGGGGCCCTAAGCAAAGCTTTGTGAGGTCAGTGCATTCAGACCCTGATAGCACACATACATCTCTGAGACGTCTATTTGATGTCTGCGTTTACATCTGCAAGATGTCTTATTTAGATTGTTTTTCTCATCTGCAATACGTCTGTGAGATGTCTCCTAAAAGATGTCATATAAACATATTGAAGATGTCTGCAAGATGTTTTTGATTTAGAATGTATGTAAAGCAGCTCTTTTCCTTTATAAGTTGTTTTTACACACCAGATGTATTTCAGATCTCCAGATCTTTACCAGACATCTTACAGACGTACCTGTGCTATCTGGGTAAAACCCAGTCAAAGTTGCTGTTAGTTAGTTGTTAACTAACCACATAGTGTATTATCTTATAGCTGTATATTATTCCCATATGCACATTACTTTGAAACCCTGACTGATAAACTTGCTGATTATAACATGAAACATGTATTTGCTGTAAAGTTGTTTTGATTGCACTAAAAAATTAACTTGATCTAAATTAATGTAATGAATCAAATAAAATTAAATACAAATACATACTGTTAATACACAGGGGTTAAATTGGGATTTGTTATTTGGGGGGGGGGGGCTCTGTGGGGAGGGGTACTTCGAGGGGTAAATTGTTTCATACTGATGACAGCAAAGCCACTGGTGTGTTTCAATGACATTCTGGACCTCTGATAGGATTTGATAAGTTTCAGCTTTAAAGGAGCATTTCACCCGTAGAAACATTAATCTTTATTGAAAGTGTGTTGTAGTCGAAATGTAACATACATTTAGAATTTGGTGCCTATTTGACAGAGAAAAGGGGTGTTTGTAGTCTCACTCCCTCAACAAAGACATTGCACTTCTGTCATGACTGCTGGGTGATCGATGGCTGTGTGTGGGGTATGTGTGTGTGTGTTGTTTACCTGTGGTGCCGGTTCCTCGTGTGTTCACTAACTCCGCCCCCTTGTTTCGGTAATTGTTCACCGGTGGTGTCTCGTTTACCTTTTCCTTTATATTGCACGTAGTCTTGTCTTTCGTTGTGCGCTCATTTGTTTGATCACAGTCTTGCTACTCTGCCTTGTCTTGTCGGACGCTTTCTGTCTCCTCCTCTAGTTACGCCAGGTTTGGATTTCGGCATCCGGAGGCTCGTCTTCGCCTGGACCGCTCGCTTGTGGATTACTGGAACTCATTGACTTTATTTGTCTCTCGGAACAGCTGGTTCGCTTCGTTTTTAGGCGGTACACCAGCTGTCTCTGTTTCACATCGGCTTGCATCATCACCCATGAGTGGATTACACTATTTCACCATTGTGGATTAAATTGACTCTATTGACTGTTTGTCTCTCGGGACAGCTGGTTCGCTTCGTCATTAGGCGGTTACCAGTTACTTCCGGGTGGCTCTCTCTCTCTTCGGATCTGTACTGGACTATCTTGTAGCGCCGACTCACTCTCTCCTACTGTTGGGAGTGCATCATTCCCACAGTAGTGTTATCATCCAGAGTGAGTCGAGGGTGTGTGCCGTGTGTGGATCTTACCAGTGACTTTGCTCTCCTGGGGGCGTATTACAGAAACTTTCTATCTTAGGTCTTAACTTAAGATATGATGTGTTAAGTTAAGATTTTTCACAAATTCATATTACAGAAGCAAATCTTAAATTGATTTAGGATTCTCATCTTATCTCACCAAATCTTATCTCATCTCTAGTTAGGAAATCCCAAATCGCTTAATCCTGTTCGGCTATCAACTGTCATGTCTGTTACCAAGCAACCAGCAATGCGTGAGCTGCTGCTACAGTAAACAAAAGAATTGTCCTTTCAATGGGCCAGAAAAATACATTTTATTAAATTCATAGTAATCATAGTCTGAGTTTTTTGTATTAGTGTTTTAGCACATCATCTATCAGTTACCATTCAATTTAAACATTTAGCAAATGTGACTTACAAAAATTAAAAAAATTATTCTTCCTAAGTGCTAGGATACTATTGTACATTTCAACATTTGATAGAGACATGACAAGAAATAGATGCTGAGTCATGTGTGTACTGTATTCACTATAATCCCATCAAGTGTTCACGGATAAGATAACTGTTTTTTAATAATGAGGGATGACAGAAATTGAAAGATCACTCCACTAGTGAGAAACATTGTGATTATGTGAATGTGTGAAGATAAAAAACATTCAAAGAGTAATCCAAAAACAAACATTGATGTTTTTCATCCTCCACTTGGTTAAAAATGTAATGCAGCGCTATCATAATGTGATTGTTTCAGCTGGCTCTCATTAAAGTTTTAAGTTAGGACACCTGTGAGGTTACCCTAAAGTTAAGACCGTTTTTAGGATGCTTTGTCAAGTTAGGATGCTTCTGTAATACCACTTTCCTATCTGCAGTTAAGATAAGATAATGCATTTAGGAACATCATTCAGTAATAGCTTTTGTCTTAAATGAGGTCCTAACTGAAATTACCATGGTTACCAAACAGTTAAGATATGATTTTAAAGTTAGGACTTTTCTGTAATACGCCCCCAGATCTCTAATTCTTTATTTTTCTCAATAAATATTGTTAACTTGCACTTGACTCCGAAGTTTTTCCTGACAACTTCCTTCTTTCAATGATGCAAAATTATGATTTTTACATCATTGAAAGAAGGAAGTGCAACACTGAAATCTGTATTTCTCCTGTCTCAGCGGCAACTGAGAAAATTGTGCATGACCATTCAAAAACATGACTGGGGTTCTAACTATACAAAGCTTAATGCAAATGGGTGAAGTGTCCTTTTAAAGCTGTCCCAGAGGTTGACCCCAAATATTTTAAAAAGAGTGTCTGATTTTAAATATGGCAAATCTATGAGTTGATCTATGAGAACAATACACAGTACTGTATCAGCAACATGTCTTATAAATTAGCCATAGAGATTCCCTATGCTGGACAGCAGCTAAAAAAATCATATAGTTAGGTTTGATTTGTGTAATCAAAATACATCATTTTATTAAACTATACAATGAGTTATATCCAGTGTTATCCAGTTAACATACTGTAATTAAACGAGTGACATATTCGTTAATCCTTTACAAATTCCAAGTCTTCTATTAAGTTTTCTCGACGTGGGCACCATTCTTACCTCTCTCTCTCACTCTCTCTCTTCGCGTCATTTGCATCGCCCCATGCTAGGACGTGTGTGGATGCGTCTTTGCATTGACTTTGTATGTAATCTGCTCGCGCAAATCCTTTATCTTGTTCCCTCGCTTCACGTTTTTTCCCCTTTATTCTGCCCCAGACGGATAGCTTCGTTTTAAAGCAATGGTGGGCATATAATATGCTCATCGTTACCACATCATTCTTCTGCATCATGCACGCGGCCGTTTCTAAATTTGAAGGCTGCAACCACCGGATGTCGCATATGCGCGCTGCATACGTCATCAAGCCTGATTTATTTAGGTTAAATAAGCATTTCATTTGCAAGTCATAAGCATAATATAACAATTAACCATTAACTAAGAATAATAGTCAACATTATTATTGTTAATATTCTGAAATACGTTTTTATGATGCATATGCAGCCAACAAATGTGACCTCTGAAGGCTGCAGCCTTCGGATTGAGAAACTGCCTGCATGTTGTCCGAGTACATATCAGTGATTTAAGAAATCATTAAGTATTTTTAAAAACCCGCATAAATTCGGAAGTTTGCAAATTATTTAAATTATAGCGTCTTGTTTTCATTAAACATAATAATAATAATTTTTATTTAGTATAATGGTTTTAAATAATTCTGAGATCAAGGGGGCCCCCTAGTGGTGCGGGGCCCTATGCAAATTGCGTAATTTGCGTATAGGAAAGACCGGCACTGATAGTAAAACATATCTATAACATTTATCAAATTCATAATTGTGCGTGCATTAATTATTATCTTGATGAATAATACGACCAAACTGCGTTGGTTGTTTATTAAGAAACAACTGAATGGATCGTAAATAGATTGAAATTTCGAATTAAGAAACATCAAAAAATTTAATACACCGTGAACAATGATGGACACAGAAAATAATGGCCTAAGATTATAGGCCTACTACTTTAATAAAATTAAACAATGTCTAAGAGCACATAATATTTTATAATATATTTTTAAACAAAATAAATATTTGCAAAGCCTATTATAAAATGTAGGCATATAGTGCAAAAACGCTGCTCTATTCTGGTAGCCTCCTGCCTGTGTATGAGCCTGTAGATTAAGAGAAATTGATTGGGTCAAGTAAGCCATCTGCATATATGTAATAATTATATAATGCCATATTCATCCCAAAGCTATAGCTACTTACATGGTTCTACATGTTGTCATGCAAGAACAAGATTGTGTCGACAGTTTCTGGTTTCAGAGCGGTCCTCCTCTGCTCTTCCGTTCGGCCAGCTGCGCTGCACACCCGTTCGCTGCTGCTTGCTGGAACGCAGAGGACGGATCTTGCCAACCTGGCTAGCTTTGGCTACACCAATCCGTTCACTTTCCACCATTTCAGTAGGTCCCGGTCGTCATCCATGGCATGCTTCTGTGAATTGTACATAGCTACTTCATTCTCATTTGGTTCGTTATCATCGTCTTGGTTCTCCCACTCAGCAAATTCTGAGTCTCTCCTGGGCCTGGCTGCTGGTGGTGTGAAGCCAGTAATGCTCGTTGCACTGTGAGCTCAAGCCAGAGGCAGACCAGGTTTATGGTTGCATATTTGTCGCCCTCCAACTCTCTCTGGGCATTATAGAATGGCTCCAGAAAGCTCAATAGTTCAGATGCAATATTTTCTATGTGCTCAACCTCAACGCGGGTCTCCAGTTTCTCTCGTAGCTCTGCGTATATGTCTTATATGAGTGTGAGGTACACTATGCTGAATCGCGTCTCCCCCATCTGTAGCACTGTCTTTGACAATTGCGCAACCAGTCCAAATTGTTTTAGATATCTTACAAGTCTTTTCGCAGCAGATATGGTCTCTCCTATATGCGGCACGTTTTCGGACAGTGCGTGGGCATGCAGATCGTGCCGCAGGACAGTATTAATTAGGTGGTCGAGACAAAAAAGCCTCTTATATGGTTCTAGGGCTTTGATTATGTTGCTGCCTTCATCTGTTACCCACACTATTCGGTGGAGGGAGCTAGGGTCGAGGCCAAATTTGTTAACCAGCAAGCTCATGTCACAGGGTGACTTAGGGCGGAACCAAAAATGGAGAGGAGAGGTTCCGCCCGGAGCAAATTTTTTAAACACAAGTTTACTTTCTGGTTTTCCATGGCGACGAAATCAGGCTTAATTCGCTGCAGGTGTGGGAATGAGGCAGCGATCATTTATTGTGCGGGTCATATGATTACGGCAGACTTAAAAAGACGGGCTGAAGAGGCAGAAGGGAGTCGATTTCAGGCGAGTGAACTTCCGCCTTGGGCAACACAACAAAGACCAGCCTCCGAAGAGTCCGCAGGCTCCGCTGATCCAGCGACCGCTAGAAAGCGGGCGGAAAGAGTGCGGGGCTGGTCCGGGCGAAAGGATGGCGTGGTCGTGTGAAGGAAGTTGCAGTCTTTTTGGGGTTGATTATTGGAGCTGCGGTGGCCATGTGGTGTAAACAAACCGTTTCGGTGATAAAGAGGAAGGACCTGGACACAGTCACGCTGGAAACAGTAAGGAGCTTGTTTACTGGGAATAAAGCAGAAGAGGAAAATAGAGCCAGCAGCTAAGTAAGTGATAACCCTGAAGAGTTTGGTTACGAATGGATTTATGTGCATTACTGTTGTGTTTGGAGCATTGAAGAGGAATGACTTACCGCAAGAGTTGCTGATGAAGATCCGAGTGGTGTATTTGAATACGGGTGAAGAGGATCCCATCGGTCTGTAGGAGAAAGAAACAAAGGAGGTCATTATTAAACCATTGTGAGTACTCAGTGTTTGATACAGTGTGTATTGTGGAGCCGTCTTGTCCAACGTGTGTTGTGAGCTCTCAGTATTCAGGTTGACCGCCCTGCCACGGAGCAGAGTGGTGGGAGAGCCGGGGAATAACGATCCTGGAAGGAACACGGGGCGCCACAGCGACGTCTATCTGGTTGGTTTTCACTTCCAACGCCAACCGGTCCTAGGTGAAACTCGAGGAAGACGGGGTTGTGACCTTAATGTGCACATAGAATGGTGTGGGTGAGTTTGTGATTTTGCTGTGAGAATACACTTTGAATTAGTGCAGTGGCGTGCTGTGTTTGAATTGTCTGTAACCCCCCTCCCTTTGCTGAACCCGCCGTGGGAGAACGAGAGGCTGTGGAGACCGGTTAAATAACCCATTGTATATGCTGTGTGTGTAACCCTGTATTGAAGCTTCAGTTGTGACGTTTGTTCTGGTCATCCCTTGGATTCGGCCTGGCTCAGTGAAATGGTGGTGAAGGACATCGACTGCGTAGACTGCTGTGAGTAAAATCCACATTAACAAGTGTTCGTGTGTATGGAGAAATTCGTACTGTCATAGGAACGGTGGCGAAGATCAGATCTCACCTGTCACGGAGCCTATTCAAAGGTGCGCTCCTGTCCAGTTCTCTGTAGCTGAAGTGGAAGAGAGGAGAGGGCAGCGTTCGGCTCGGCGTGACAGTGTTGGATTTCCCCCTTTGCAGTACCAGAGGCATTTGGGGAAGGCGAGATCACGACGACTTACCTTCTTAAGGGTTGGAGCATAATTACCCACCGTGAAGTGCAGTCACCGTAAGTTCACTATTCATGAGCCGTATCCAATGTTGCTAGTATCTGTTGAATGACCGAGAGTAACGAAAACTTCGAAGGAAGGTTGGAGAAATGCAGTAGCTAAAGCTAACTCGCCTCTGCTTTATGTAAGGAGCTGCCCGACTAACCGGTGTGAGTTCCTGGATCTGTAACTGTAATTCCTTTGTAACACAGCTAAAAGCCTGCAGAGAGAAAGAGAACCTGAATATCATACCTGTGAGCTACGAGCCTGTGGAAGGAAAGAACCTGAATACCATACCTGTGAGGTACTTACCTGTACGTCGTCACGGTGAAAGTGAAAGTCCCAGTGTCTATTACATAATCCTCTGTGTTACAGCTATAAGTTTGCAGAAGGAGAGAACCTGAATATCATACCTGTGAAGTACTTACCGGACACCACCCTAGTAAAGCGTCAAGTGGATATACCAGCCTGTCGCCGGAAAGACCCCCAGGGTTACACAACACTGAACCCAACACTTACCCTGTTTTAATCTGCCTCCAGGAGGAAAAGGAGGGCCCTACGGGATCAAGAAGACAAGGCGTAGGAGCCTCGCCCTGCTGCCCCCCCCCTTCTTCCCGGCTCACCTGTAGAGCAGACGGAGAGGCCCTTAATTTTAACTTACCCTTGCCCCTTCCCCCATCTATTTTAAATAAATTAAATAAAGTGTCTTTTAAATTTTACTTACGCTTGTGTTTGTCTGGTCATTGGGTTGACTTTGGGACCTCCTCGGGGTGGAAACTAGGAAGGGGCGTGGCTTGTCTACATCTGTGGTCCGCCCCGACCTGTGACAGATTTTGGCGTAGTCGGCAGGATTCCACCTCGAGTTGAGTGACCAAGGTCTCCCAATGGCCGACAACGAAGCCCCTGAGGCCCATCCCGTTTTTAAAAAGAGACCCCACACCATTTTACCCGTCCCTATGAAGAGCCCGTTCTAGGGACTAGAACGGATTGGCGGGGGAAGATGTCACAGGGTGACTTAGGGCGAAACCAAAAATGGAGAGGAGAGGTTCCGCCTGGAACGAATTTTTTAAACACAAGTTTACTTCCTGGTTCTCCATGGTGACGAAATCAGGCTTAATTCGCTGCAGGTGTGGGAATGAGGCAGCGATCATTTATTGGGCGGGTCATATGATTACGGCAGACTTAAAAAGACGGGCTGAAGAAGCAGAAGGGAGTCGATTTCGGGCGAGTGAACTTCCGCCTTGGGCAACACAACAAAGACCAGCCTCCGAAGAGTCCGCAGGCCCCGCTGATCTGGCGACCGCTAGAAAGCGGGCTGATTCGGGCGAAAGGACGGCGTGGTCGTGTGAAGGAAGTTGCAGTCTTTTGTGGGGTTGATTATTGAAGCTGCGGTGGCCGTGTGGTGTAAACAAACCATTTCGGTGATAGAGAGGAAGGACCTGGGCACAGTCACGCTAGAAACAGTAAGGAGCTTGTTTACTGGGAATAAAGCAGAAGAGGAAAATAGAGCCAGCGGCTAAGTAAGTGATAACCCTGAAGAGTTTGGTTACGAATGGATTTATGTGCATTACTGTTGTGTTTGGAGCATTGAGGAGGAATGACTTACCGCAAGATTTGCTGATGAAGATCCGAGTGGTGTATTTGAATACGGGTGAAGAGGATCCCATCGGTCTGTAGGAGAAAGAAACAAAGGAGGTCATTATTAAACCATTGTGAGTACTCAGTGTTTGATACAGTGTGTATTGTGGAGCTGTCTTGTCCAACGTGTGTT
Source organism: Paramisgurnus dabryanus (assembly GCF_030506205.2). Lineage (NCBI taxonomy): Eukaryota > Metazoa > Chordata > Actinopteri > Cypriniformes > Cobitidae > Paramisgurnus > Paramisgurnus dabryanus. Next base: position 36,460,987 of record NC_133355.1, on the reverse strand, counting down.
GTGAGCTCTCAGTATTCAGGTTGACGGCCCTGCCACGGAGCAGAGTGGTGGGAGAGCCGGGGAATAACGATCCTGGGAGGAACACGGGGCGCCACAGCGACGTCGATCTTGCTGGTTTACACTTCCAACGCCAACCGGTCCCAGGTGAAACTCGAGGAAGACGGGGTTGTGACCTTAATGTGCACATAGAATGCTGTGGGTGAGTTTGTGCTTTTGCTGTGAGAATTCACTTTGAATTAGTGTATTGGCGTGCTGTGTTTGAATTGTCTGTAACCCCCCTCCCTTTGCTGAACCCGCCGTGGGAGAACGAGAGGCTATGGAGACCGGTTAAATAACCCATTGTATATGCTGTGTGTGTAACCCTGTATTGAAGCTTCAGTTGTGACTTCTGTTCTGGTCATCCCTTGGATTCGGCCTGGCTCAGTGAAACGGTGGTGAAGGACATCGACTGCGTAGACTGCTGTGAGTAAAATCCACTTTAACAAGTGTTTGTGTGTATGGAGAAATTCGTACTGTCATAGGAACGGTGGCGAAGATCAGATCTCACCTGTCACGGAGCCTCTTCAAAGGTGCGCCCCTGTCCAGTTCTGCAGCGTTCGGCTCAGCGTGACTGTGTTGGATTTCCCCCTTTGCAGTACCAGAGGCATTTGGGGAAGGCGAGATCACGACGACTTACCTTCTTAAGGTTTGGAGCATAATTACCCACCGTGAAGTGCAGTCACCGTAAGTTCACTATTCATGAGCCGTATCCAATGTTGCTAGTATCTGTTGAATGACCGAGAGTTACGAAAACTTCGAAGGAAGGTTGGAGAAATGCAGTAGCTAAAGCTAACTCGCCTCTGCTTTATGTAAGGAGCTGCCCGTCTAACCGGTGTGAGTTCCTGGATCTGTAACTGTAATTCCTTTGTACCACAGCTAAAAGCCTGCAGAGAGAAAGAGAACCTGAATATCATACCTGTGAGCTACGAGCCTGTGGAAGGAAAGAACCTGAATACCATACCTGTGAGGTACTTACCTTTACGTCGTCACGGTGAGAGTGAAAGTCCCAGTGTCTGTTACGTAATCATCTGTGTTACAGCTATAAGTCTGCAGAAGGAGAGAACCTGAAAATCATACCTGTGAAGTATTTACCGGACACCACCCTAGTAAAGCGTCAAGTGGATATACCAGCCTGTCGCCGGAAAGACCCCCAGGGTTACACAACACTGAACCAACACTTACCCTGTTTTAATCTGCCTCCAGGAGGAAAAGGAGGGCGCTACGGGATCAAGAAGACAAGACGTAGGAGCCTCGCCCTGCTGTCCCCCCCTTCTTCCCGGCTTACCTGGAGAGCAGACCGAGAGGCCCTTAATTTTAACTTACCCTTGCCCCTTCCCCCATCTATTTTAAATAAATTAAATAAAGTGTCTTTTTAAATTTTACTTACGCTTGTGTTTGTCTGGTCATTGGGTTGACTTTGGGACCTCCTCGAGGTGGAAACTAGGAAGGGGCGTGGCTTGTCTACATCTGTGGTCCGCCCCGACCTGTGACACTCACTTTCTTGCATCTGATATTTTTTCCTTTTTTAGCATCTTCCACGGGAAGATGCTAAAAAGTGGTGAGAGTTTTACCAACTAAATCGTAATCGTCGGTGATGTAATGGCACCTTATTGCGATGCAACTTATTTTTCTGTAATCATCAGTCCACATATCCGTGCTCATCGCTACATCTCCATTCTTTAGAGCATCTTTAAGCGTCTGTGCCAGAACGGTGCTATAGTGAGGCAGAATGGACTGGGTCGAAACACGACCATATGTAGCACCAACATTGATTTTGGGCCAATCCCAATTCTACCCCTTACCCCTTTCCCTTACTGCTTCCCCTTTGTTTCGCGCGTTCACATGAAGGGGTAGGGGTGTCTCAATTCTCTTTTGGCTGGAGGGAAGGGTAGGGGGAAGGGCCAGGTAGCCCTTCAAACAAAGATTTTTCGGGAGCACACTTCAGACGAAGGGTTATAATCAATTTCCAACATGGCCGAACGAGCGAACAGAGAGACATTTTTGACATTAAAACGTATTTTAATAACAAATAATCACTTGTTTTATGTTGCCTTTAATCTTGTGTTAATCATGTATACGGTTATGTTCTCCGAAAAAAGATTTGTAAAAATCGCTATGAAAAAGTTCGCTAATGTTATTGACTTTGTGATAGTCACATAACATAATTTTAATATTTTATTAATACCTGCGTTGATTTGACAACATAAGTCCAGTGGCAGGTAACTTGTTTTTGCAGCATGCCTTATTAATGCATTGTTTAAATGTGGTTACGTCCATAAATATGTGTACATAATATAAACAAAAGTGCATTTAGTTTTTGTGCTCATTCATCAGTACTTATGTTCTGTATCAACCAGGGATGCCTGAAGAAATACGAAGGCTCATACGTTTTTGTGCTGAAAACGAGCAGCGCTTCTTGCGATCGGAATACACTGCAAAACAACTTTGGGAGTGAGTTATCTGTTAAACGTTTATGTTGCTTGTGCCTGATCAATGTTACTGTGATGTATGTGCACTTCATTACTGTTCATTTTGGTTAAATGACCCAGCATAATAACCCAGCAGTTTTAACCCAACAACCAGAAAACTGAAACTACCCAAAAGTGTTTAAAATGTTAAAAAATAACCCAGCAAAACAACCCAACAGACTCAACCCAGCATATAGGGTTAAAAAATAACCCAGTCATTTTTAGAGTATATTATAAAAAACATTTATGATATTTATTGCAAACAAAACACATTTAATTGTCAAAATTACATATACTATAATACAACAACTACTATAAAAACAGTTTTAAAATAAGCAACTTTACATATATATTATAAAAAGAACTGTATGAAACAAATGTATAAACTGTATGAAAAGTACAACTGTATTTCTGGATGTTCACAGGGCTCACACAATGCCTGAAACTAGGGCAGCCAGTCTGTCCCTTGTTGCATTTCCAGATGTTTCATTGGGTGCCAGGTATTCGCGGGGAGGGTGGCAGTCCAAATTGTCCCTTGAAATGTCAACATCAGGTTCAAGCATGTCTCCATTATCTAAACATACATTATGCAAAAATGCACAGGATGTAATGACCTGGGGAGCATATGTAGGTTTGACTTTGAGGGCTCTGAAAAGTGTTGACCTCCATCTTGTCTTCATCATGCCAAAAGCCCTTTCAATTATGCTGTGGGCCCTTGACTGGAAGTAATTGAAGCGGCCCTGGACTTGTCCATTTACAGGCTCTTTGTATGGTGTGATCAAGCAGATTGGGGTTCTAAACAGGGATAGCTGCCATCACCCAGAATAATGTACCCTGAAGGTGGATAACGTTGGGCCCTATAAAAATAACTGTTTTTCAATATCCGTGTGTCGTGAACTGACCCCGGATAGCCAACAAAAATGTCCAGAAAACGTCCACTGGAGTCACACATTGCTTGCATGTTAATAGAGTAGAAGCCCTTTAAATAGTCAATTTGGTGCCGCTTTGGGGGTTTGATTCTTATGTGGGTGCCATCTATTGCTCCAACGACGTCTTTAAAGGCATGGGTTTCTGACAGTTGGACGAATCCTTGCCCCACTGCCTGTAGTTCTTCTGCTTGTGGGAAAGCGATGGCTTTCTTCAGGTTTTCCCATATATTCTGTGCCACTCTGTGGATAACGCGGTGGACTGTGGCTTTTGGCACATTGAAAACACTTGCGACTACCCAAAATGACAGTCCATGTGCGAGCCAGTAAACATAGATAAGAGTTTCCAACTGATGACCCCAGCCATGGTCCTGTTCTCTTTGTAAGAGCCTTTGCAAAGCATTCATTGCTGTTCTGCTCAGGCGGAAATCCTGCTTGAGCTCTAACTAGACATCAAACCACAACTGCAAGATGGGCACGTTATGGTTTACCACTGGACTACCAGCCTAGGGAAAAAAAGTTCACATCATTATTCTGAATAGTAAAAACATTTATTACATCTGGTGACATGTCCTATTACCCAAAACAAAGGTCACAGCCCTTAAGAAAACTTCCTATGGTTTTATTATATCCTAGCTTTTAACTGTTGATTAACATTACCACACAAATACCATAGTTTAACTATTGTTTAATACAGTGGTTTTCAACCTTTTTTAGGAGCGACCCTAATTTAAAAAAATAAAAATTATGCGACCCACACTCTACCCCCCCCTCTTAGTTGCATGATGCAGGGCGGGGCCGAAAGCCGTCAGAGTGAAGTGAGCCCGGTGAAACGTGCACGTGCGCATCTGTATGTACATATAACTTACCTAATGAGCAGACCCGACGCCAGACACAAATTCACGGACCGGCATTTCATTTTTTCAGGGGGCGCAAATGAGATCGACCTCACTGCAATTCATAATATCATTAATTATGATAATGGACGAAAAACGAGGAAGAACTGACATACGCAACACAACGGAGGAGTCATAAAGGTTGGACCTAACCTACTGAAGCAGTCTAAAAACACGTCGCAGGGCTCTACATCAACACTTGTCCGCTTATCAGGGACAAGTAACGTTAGATTAAAACGCAAATAACAATCACCAAAACACGATCATGATTCTGCATCCTTTAGTCTCAATGGCAACCGAAAGTGCATAATGAAATAACGCTAAGTTAAACAAATAAGCGCAGCAAACACAAAGTGAGCTAACAGTGGGTTAAACATACTGCTGTAAAAATGTGGAGTTTTTAAAAAAATGATACAGTTAAGCAGCATCACATCACAGTTAAAATTTTACAGATTTCATATGACAGTTCACTAAACAAGTAATTAATATTAGGCACTTACATTTTAGACGCAATGTTGACTGTTTTTGTTGTTTCAGCAGCGAAAATAGTTCAAAGATAACAGCAGAATCATAACGTGTCAGTCTTACTGCAAAACTCAACCGTGTCTTAACGGTGGCGCTATGCTTAGCAAACAACTAAACATTTCCGCGATCACTATCGACAAACCAATAAAATACCTTTAATATATATATATTTTTAAATCAGACCAAACACATTTTTATTTTTATTTAGGAGTTTTTATTTCCCCCTTGCATCATTTAAAAAATGGCTGTGACCCCGCAAACAATTTAATACAGTAAGCTGCGCACGCACATGGGTCATGTGACACAGAGGTGGAGTATTTTTTTATTTCGTGTATTTCAAATATATTTTTTACTGTGCTTTTATTCAATTGTGTTGTAATTATTATAGTTTTTATAATAAAATTGAATAAATTAATTTAGGAACATTTCCGCGACCCTCTGGGTTTGAAAACCACTGGTTTAATAGGAAAAAACATTTGTTTTAATGTTTAACATGGCATAACAACAATAACCTTGCAATTTTTTTAATAGATTTTTTGCATTCGTTGTAATATCATGCCAAATTCTAATGAGGTAAGCTATGCTGCAAACAATAGACATTCGTGCATGATCACGTAACATCAAAAGGTCATTCTGTCGGATAAACACATATATAAATACCAACATTGGTAACTCCAACGGGTTCATACAACACCATAAATTACAAGACCACAAGTTTTATCTGACCAGCTTTTACCATTACCGAGTTGTGCAGTTAGCTAACGTTATGTTAAATAAAACAAAACGTCTGTGCAGCCATCAACATGATGCAGTTAATCAACATGTCATGAGTTCGGTCTTACCGGCCGCCCTGTCTTTGTTTCACTATGTGTTGTGTTTTGTTTTGACAGCTCCACACGTGCGCGCCTCCCAGCTGGTGATCTCATTATCTCTGACTTTTCTCACCGGTGTCACACACCTGATCTCAATTATGCCCATTCTGGTTTGATTTAAATTTTCCTAGTTTCCTCTGTTCCTTGCAAGTTCGTCTTTGTATGTTCATGCCGCACTAGCGTTGTCTAGTTCTTGTCTAGTCGTGCCTTGTTATTTGCTAATTATAATCTGTGCTCTCTGCTGCCTTTAATATCCAGATCCATTGTTCAGCTGTATTTACCCGAGGAGTTATTTCCTGTCTTCGCCCACAGTCTGCTGGATTCCCTCATTTCCCCTCTCCCGCTTGCACTCGACTGGAGTGGCAACAGCCGAGTGTGCGAGTCTCCAGTTAAAGGGTCTCCCTGAGCACTGTCCATTTCTGAGCGCTGTCCAGCGTCTCCACCTGCTGAAGCACCATCTACATTTACCTCTCTCTCTCTCTGTGTACTCGCCAGGATTCCTATTCAAGAGGCTTTCGGTTGATTATGTGGATGTCCTACGGCTTGTGCTGTGTTTCCCACTACTGACTTTCCCGAATGATTCAGCAGTGGACTGCCGCTCTTGTGTTGTCTCATTATACATTTTGGATCTAGTGTTTTCTCCTCTTCACACCTCTTGACACACGGACATTGAGTGTTTTCTCCTCTACATACTTCAAGTGTCTTCTCCATAACTTTTGATTACATTGAGTGTTGTCTACTATACATTTATTGAATAAATACCTCTGCGCTGGGATTCCTGTGTTTGTCTTCTCTAACAGGACGAACTTGCCAAGACATGGATCCCGCGGAGGTTGACGCACTCCGATCGGCGCTCGCCCAGCAGGGGTCTTGGTTAGGCCAACATTCTGCCCGTCTCTCCTCCATGTCTCAGGAAGTCGAGGATTTATCCTCCCGTGTGGCTGACCTCTCCTCACGTGTCATCAGGTCTGTCTAGAAGCCACTCCACCTGGTCAGTTGTCCGAGACGGAACTCCATGCCACAGCCCCACCACCGTATGATGGCAATCCCACTTCCTGTCGGCGTTCCTCTCACAATGCTCCTTGGTTTTCGCCCTCCAGCCCGTCGCTATTCCTCCGAGCGCACCCGGGTTGCGTATGTGATTACACTGCTGGTACCCAACTCCCTGTCACGTTGTCCTTCGCTGGCCGTGATCATCCGTCCACTGCCCTTCTCGATTCTGGTGCGGAGGGCAACTTTATTGATGAGGCTCTGGTTCGCGCCTGGGGTGTCCCGGTTGTCCCTCTCCAGTCCCCCTTGGATGTCTGGTCCCTTAAGGGGCAGCAGATGGCGCGGATTTCACATTGCACCCCTCCTGTGAGTCTTTCTGTGTCTGGTAATCATCGTGAAGAGATTGTGTTGCACATCCTTCATGCCTCTCTATCTCCTATTATTTTGGGGCATGCATGGTTGGCGCATTGTTGATTGGCAACGTATTATCATTCTGTCTTGGTCTCAGTCATGTGTCTTGTCTTGGTTCTGCTGTTTCTGGTTCTGTTCTCTCTCATCCTCAGGTTCCGGCAGTCGATTTGACCGGGGTCCCAGCAGAGTATGCGGATATCGCTCAGGTGTTTAGTAAAGCCCAGGCCACCTCCCTTCCTTCTCATCGGCCATGAATTGAATTGAATTGAATACGATTGTGCTATCGATCTCCTCCCCGGCACTTCTTTGCCCAAGGGTAGACTTTATTCTTTATCGGGTCCTGAGAGAGAGGCTATGGACCAGTATATTAATGATGCCCTGCGTGCCGGTCTCATCCGTCCCTCCACCTCGCCCGCAGGGGCGGGGTTTTTCTTTGTTGAGAAGAAAGACGGCTCCCTGCATCCTTGTATTGATTATAGGGGTATGAATGACATTACTGTTAAGAATAGGTACCCCCTTCCTTTAATGTCTACTGCTTTTAAGCTCCTGCAGGGAGCGCAGGTCTTTACTAAGCTAGATTAACGCAATGCCTATCATCTTGTGCATGTAAGAGAGGGAGATGAGTGGAAGACAGCATTTAACACCCCTACTGGACACTTTGAGTACTGCGTTTTGCCGTTCGGCCTTTTTAACGCTCCCTCTGTCTTCCAAACTCTGGTCAATGATGTGCTGAGAGACATGATTAACAAATTTGTCTTTGTGTACATAGATGATATTCTCATCTTTTCTCTCTCTATGCAGGAACACACTCAGCATGTCCGCCGAGTCTTACGCCGGTTGTTAGAGAATAAGCTTTATGTCAAGGCGGAGAAGTGCGAATTCCATCGTAATTCAGTTTCGTTCTTGGGTTTTGTTGTTGGCGCAGGTGAGATACGTCCTGACCCAGCCAAGATTAAAGCGGTTGCCGAATGGCCAGTCCCCGAGTCCCGTAAAGATTTATTAAGGTTTCTGGTTTTCGCCAATTTTTACCGGCGATTTATCAGAAATTACGGTCAGGTTGCTCAGCCTCTTACTGCTCTCACTTCCACTAAGGAGAGGTTTGTCTGGAATTCTAGTGCTCAGGAGCCTTTGATAATTTAAAGTCCCGGTTTATCTCTGCTCCTGTTCTCTCTATTCCAGATCCTGCTGCTCTATTTATTGTGGAGGTGGATGCTTCGGATGTCGGGGTAGGTGCCGTTTTGTCTCAGCGGTCTGCTAAGGATGGCAAGGTGCATCCCTTTGCCTTTTTCTCCCATCGGTTAAACCCAGCATACAAAAATTATGACAATGGTAATCGGGAGCTGCTGGCGGTTAGACTGGCTTTTGGTGAGTGGCGTCACTGGTTAGAGGAGACCTTGGAGCCCTTCCTGGTCTGGATGGATCATAAAAATCTTGAATACATCCGTTCAGCCAGGAGGTCATCTTCTCGTCAGGCTCGTAGGGCACTTTTCTTTGACAGATTTATCTTCACCCTCTCGTACCGTCCCGGTTCTAAGAATGCTAAGCCCGATGCTCTCTCTCGTTTGTTCGAAAGTCCTGGCTCCGCTGGGGACGAAACCATCCTCCCGGAGGGGCGGGTGGTGGGTGCCCTGCGCTGGGGAATAGAACAACGGGTGAGAGGGGCCGGCCGGGAGGGGGAAGTGCCAGATGGGTGCCCAGCTGGTCGATTGTGAGTTCCGGATTCGCTTCGCTCCGAGGTCATCCGGTGGGGTCACGATTCCAAGTTTGTTTGCCATCCAGGGGTTCAGAGAACGTTGGCTACCGTGCGTCAGCGGTTCTGGTGGCCCTCTATGGGTCCCAATGTCAGACAGTTTGTGTTAGCCTGTCAGGTTTGTGCCCGTAATAAGGCCTCTCAACAAGCCCCTATTAGTCTGCTTAAACCGTTACCCATCCCCTCTCGCCCTTGGTCTCATATCGCCATTGATTTTGTGACCAATTTGCCTAGTTCTAAGGGAAACACTGTTGTTTTGACCATTGTTGACCGCTTCTCCAAGGCGGCTCACTTTGTCCCTTTGCCCAAGCTTCCCACTGCCAAGGAAACTGCCCAGGTTTTCTCTTACATGGTCTGCCCACAGACGTTGTTTCAGATAGGGGTCCTCAGTTTATTTATTGTTTTTGGGAGGAATTCTGTAGACAAATTGGCTCCACAGCCAGCTTGTCTTCGGGGTATCACCCTCAGACCAACGGGCAATGTGAACGGGCTAACCAAGATTTAGGTAGAGCTCTCCGCTGTCTGACATCGCAATATCCGAGCTCCTGGTGCCAACAGCTACCCTGGGTCCAATACGCCCATAATTCTCTCCATGTTTCTTCTCTTAATATGTCCCCTTTTGAGGCGTTCATGGGGTTTCAGCTTCCTTTATTCCCGTCCCAAGAACCTGATGCAGTGGTTCCGTCTGCGCTGGCTTTCATCTGTCGTTGCAAACGCACCTGGAGGAAAGCTAGATTTACATTACGCCAGGTTTCCAGACGAACCAAAGCCGGGGCCGACCGTCACCGTAGACTCGCGCCCGTTTTATCTGTGGGCAGAAAGTATAGCTTTCGTCCAAGGATCTGCCTCTCCGTGAGCCTTCTCGCAAGCTGGCTCCATGATTCCTTGGGCCATACAGCATAGTTAAGGTTATTAATCCTGTGACGGTCAGACTCAGATTGCCCCCAGCACTCGGTCGGTTTCACCCTGTATTCCATGTGTCCAAGCTTAAACCTGTTTATTTTTCCCACCTTAACCCTGTTCCCTCTGCCCCCACCCCTCAGCTTGTAGATGGCGCTCCCGTTTATACGGTTAAGTCCATGGGCGCGGGAAGTGGGGGTGCTGCAGGTGCTGCAGCAACCCCTGGTGGCAAAGATTTAAAACTGCGATGAAAATAAAATTATAGCTTATAAATATCTCTGATTGTTTGTTTCTGTTCCAAGACATTTTGTATGTCATGCTTGGGGTGTGTGATGAAGAGAGGGATAATTTTAGTAATTTTAAAATTATTTAATTTAATTCAGTGTTTATTAGCCAATTAGATTTGTTTTGACGACGTGATTGCGATGCAGCCCTGCGAATACGTATAAGCATAACAGACAAGCATGGACACTCACAGCCACAATGACGAATGCATTTACTAGGCTATCTGTATCTATCAGCTTCGCAATGTCTCAGAAGAGAATATTTTTCAATCACACAGCCCAAAGGTCGCTAAGTCCGAGGACTAGCGTTATTTCTCCAACTGACTCCTCATCCTGCATATCAGAAAAAGGTCATCTTTTCAAAAACTATTTAACCGACAAGCTATACCTCCCAACAAAATTATGGATTGTTTTTGTAGTATTTACAAATGTTAACACACAACATCCCACAATAGCAAAAACAATATTCCAAACCTTAGATACAATATAAAAACCTTTATGTTGGGTAAATTGGGCCAACCACAGCTGATTCCAGTCTGGCTTAGGTTATTTTTTCTATTACATTGATACTCATACAGTAAAAGAAGGACTTTGAGGAGTGATGTTTTTGAAAACAGAAACAGACAAACACTGTAATGTCTGGACAAGGAAGTGTTAAAGCAAGGGGCACATGGAGAAGAGCTGGCCCAGTGAGAGGTGCAGTGAGAGATGCAGGTGCAGTGAGAGGTGCAGTGAAAGATGCAGGAGCAGTGAGAGGTACATTGAGAGGTTCAGGAGCAGTGAGGTGTACAGGAGCAGTGAGAGGTGCAGGGCCGTGAGAGATGCAGTGAGAGGTGCAGGAGCAGTGTGAGATGCAGTGAGAGATGCAGTGAGAGGTGCAGGACAGTGAGAGGTGCAGTGAGAGGTGCAGGACAGTGAGAGGAGCAGGGTCAGGGAGAAGAGCAGGCCCAAGGAGAGCGCAATGTAGAGGTGTAAGAATGTGTGGTGGTGGCATTCCAAGGGCTGCAAGAACAGTAATCAGTGATGAAATTCACTGATATCAGTAAGAGAGGCGGATGAAAGAGTTCAGCCCAATTTTAGGAGGTTGCCTACATCAGGGGTCCCCAACCTTTTTTCACCACGGACCGGTTTCAGCTTTAAAAAAATTTCGCGGACCGGGGGGTGAGATTGTGGGGGGGGGGGGGGGGGGTCGTTGAGTTGCTGTTCAAACGTGCTGAAAATCCTCCTTTTCGAAATTTACGTTTTAAACGGAAGTAAAGTAAACCATGCATTAGGAAAATTAATAATTGCTTTATTTAGGCTATAGTATATTTTCTATAGACGTGTAAAACCATATTTTGGCGGATTGTTTTTTACTTTCATTGTTTTTACTAGTTTGCCTGCCCATTTAGTCTTAATATTTAATGGAACCTAAACGAAATTGGCTTGTGTTCTCGAAGGCAGCTCGAATCATCTTGGTCGGGCTCGAGACCCAATTCCAAGTAACGGAAGAGAAGAAAAATGCAGTGAAGGAGGAGAGATGCCAGAAGAACTGCGGCTGGGCGCAGAGGCACGGAGACTCACGTTTACCATGATTAATGATGATTGACAAGTTTAGGTTCCTTTCAAATTTACGTTAAAAGTGTAGCCGTTAAAATATTATTAGCCTAATAGTTTATTTTGATCATGGTGCTACGATCGATGGATAATTCTGAAGTTGTTTTAAAGAAGAATAAAATAATTACTTTTCAGTCATTTGCGCTGTCACACATTTGAACGTCTCCGCATATGTACATCATTGCGACGTGCCTTTGCAAATGATTCATAAAGTCATACCTCCAAAATTCTTTGATCGATTGTGTTTTAGAAATACTGTATGCTCAAACTCTAATGACAGCAATGTGATCGCTGATGCGCTGGTAGAGAGAGAGAGGCGGAGAAAAAGAGAGAGAGTGCGGCTCTGTTCAAAAGTGGAAATGATTGATATTATTTAAAGTCGGCTCTTACAGTACAAAATACCGGATTAAGCTATTAAGTGGCTATTATACACATTTTTTCGGGACGTTCTTGCGACCCGGTGGCAACTTGTCCACGACCCAGTACTGGGTCGCGACCCGTTGGTTGGGGACCTCTGGCCTACATTATACGCATCTTTCAACAAACCAACAGGTAAGTATTGCATTTTACATGGATTGTTTCTCACTTGACATGTCAATAAGGTCATACAGTAATATGTAAAAAAATTGTCCCTCTAAAGCAGAGGTCCCCAACCACCAGGTCGCGACCCAGTACTGGGTCGTGGACAAGTTGCCACCGGGTCGCAAGAACGTCCCGAAAAAATGTGTATAATAGCCACTTAATAGCTTAATCGGGTATTTTGTACTGTAAGAGCCGACTTTAAATAATATCAATCATTTCCACTTTTGAACAGAGCCGCGCTCTCTCTCTTTTTCTCCGCCTCTCTCTCTCTACCAGCGCATCAGCGATCACATTGCTGTCATTAGAGTTTGAGCATACAGTACTTCTAAAACACAATCGATCAAAGAATTTTGGAGGTATGACTTTATGAATCATTTGCAAAGGCACGTCGCAATGATGTACATATGCGGAGACGTTCAAATGTGTGACAGCGCAAATGACTGAAAAGTAATTATTTTATTCTTCTTTAAAACAACTTCAGAATTATCCATCGATCGTAGCACCATGATCAAAATAAACTATTAGGCTAATAATATTTTAACGGCTACACTTTTAACGTAAATTTGAAAGGAACCTAAACTTGTCAATCATCATTAATCATGGTAAACGTGAGTCTCCGTGCCTCTGCGCCCAGCCGCAGTTCTTCTGGCATCTCTCCTCCTTCACTGCATTTTTCTTCTCTTCCGTTACTTGGAATTGGGTCTCGAGCCCGACCAAGATGATTCGAGCTGCCTTCGAGAACAAAGGCCAAGTTCGTTTAGGTTCCATTAAATATTAAGACTAAATGGGCAGGCAAACTAGTAAAAACAATGAAAGTAAAAAACAATCCGCCAAAATATGGTTTTACACGTCTATAGAAAATATACTATAGCCTAAATAAAGCAATTATTAATTTTCCTAATGCATGGTTTACTTTACTTCCGTTTAAAACGTAAATTTCGAAGAGGAGGATTTTCAGCACGTTTGAACAGCAACTCAACGACCCCCCCCCCCCCCCCACAATCTCACCCCCCGGTCCGCGAAATTTTTTTAAAGCTGAAACCGGTCCGTGGTGAAAAAAAGGTTGGGGACCCCTGCTCTAAAGAATGCAACGTCTTCCACCCTCTTGTCAAAAATGACAAGATCAATACTGTAAAACTTTTTCTGTTCTATTATATTGTGTTTCTACTTTACCTCCTGTAGTCAAGAGTAAGGGGAAAACTGCTTTTTACTAGATTGCTTTTGAATTGTGAACATTGCTGTACATGTGGACATACAGTTCCCAACCAAGACATTTAGCGTAAAAACGTTGGATTGCATGTTTTGCATGCAAATACCTGTAAAACTGAAACATAAAAGTCTATGCCGTTTTTGTAATGTCAACAATAGCCAATATTTAGATTGACTGCATGTACCTTGTGAAGTGAAAAGAAGTGTTATTCTTTGAAAGAATAATTTCATTTTGAGTCAGATTTCCAGTGTTTTGGTAAAGTTATTGTGTGCAGAGAAAGATTTGTTCCATTTTGAAATGAAGAGTTAGTATTTATTTAACAAAATGTGTTTTTGAGAAGAAAATTATCAATTTGGCCAATTGTGTTGTACGTGGAACTTAAGTGTTTAGAAAAAGTATCTGAAGTATGGGTAAGCGCTTGTTAGCGATTGAAAAAAACTGTAATACATATGAAAAGTTCCAATCAGGATTCAGGCCCCACTATAGCACAGAGACAGCGCTGCTTAGAGGTACAAATGACCTCCTTTTAACATCTGATCGTGGTGAAATCTCAATCCCTATATTACTAGACCTTAGTGCAGCCTTTGACACAATAGATCACAGAATCTTACTCGATAGACTTGAAAACTATGTTGGCATCAGTGGTCAGGCTTTAGCCTGGTTTAGATCGTATCTAACCAATCGATATCACTTTGTTTATGTAAATGAGGAAGAGTCATATCACTCCGCCGTTAAATACGGCGTACCACAAGGGTCAGTTTTAGGGATGCTAATCCCAACTTTACATCTTGTCACATCCTAGCGAAACCCACCAGTTTGCTAAGCTAACAGACTGCATTAGTGATATTAGGGACTGGATGGCACATAATTTTCTTATGCTTAACTCCAATAAGACTGAGATACTTATTATTGAACAAAATCTCTCCAAACATAATATGTCAGATTACAAGTTGCTCATAGAAGGCGGTGGTGCCATCTCCCACGGTTAAGAACTTAGGCCTGATGTTCGACAGCAATCTATCTTTCGATAGTCATATCTCCAACGTCTGCCACACAGCATTCTTCCATCTTAGAAATATCTTAAAAATACACCAAATGCTGTCTGCATCACATGCAGAAAAGCTTATCCACACTTTTATGACCTCTAGAATGGACTATTGTAACTCGTTACTCGGGGGATGTCACGCAAATCAGGTAAACAAGTTACAGCTGGTTCAAAACGCTGCCGCATGAATGACTCCTTGATCTAAAAAGTATGACCACATAAGTCCAATTCTGGCATCTTTACACTGGCTACCAGTTAAATATTGCATACAATTTAAAATATAACTAATCACCTACAAAGCCTTAACTGGCCTAGTACCCTCGTATATTAAAGAATTTCTATCAGAATACAATCCATCAACGTACACAGCGATTACAAAATTCTGGCCACTTAATTATCCCTAGAATAACAAAAGTGTCTAAAGTGGTAGATCCTTCTCCTACTTAGCCCCTAAGCTCTGGAATGATTCACCAAATTATGTTCGAGTATCCGACACAGTCGATCAATTTAAATCTAATTCTTCTTTAACAAAGCATTCACATAAAATGTTTAGTTAATGTACTTATCCCGCAATAGTTAGGTTGTCTAGAACAAACCACTCACATAACTCATCTGGGTAATATACTTATGCCGCAATAGTTAGCATGTCTGGAACAGAGCTGACTTAAACCACAATAATGTATGAAACTTGCATTACATGTGAACGGCCCCTACGCTAATAGGATTCTGTTTCTCTCTCCCTGTCTCGTCCTTGACCCTGAGGACAATGAGACAAACAGACCCAGTTCCTGCAGCTGTGAAAGTCATCACACCACTGATCTACTGACCGTTCTTCAACGAGATGCCCAGCCGATGCCTGACCAGTGACCACCAGCAGAACCAGTTTAATTCGCTTACCCGTTCACATACATACATATATATGTATCGCTTTCAAGGGTTTTTTCCTTCCTAAGAGTTTTCCCCCTGGACTAGCCTGGAGGGTTTTTCTCCTAGAGGGTTTTTTCATCCCCTGGAGAGTCCGCCACCTTTGGCTTAACTTACTACTTTACTGTATAAGTTACATTATTACTACGCTCGCTTTTTGAATTGAATTTACAGATGCAAAGTATGTGGTGATTCTAAACAAAATACTGTTATTAATGGTGTGGAAGTTTTGGGTGCTTTCATTGTTTAGGTTTAATATAGCCTCAGGAAAAAACTGTTGTTGTGTTTGGCTGTTCAAGTGTTCAGTGCTCTGTAGCACCAGCCAGAGGGCAAAGTAAAAAAAGTGTTGGCTGGGTGTGTGGGGTTGACTGAGTAAAATCATGTCAAATATTGAAATTAATGTGAAATTAATGAAAATAACACGTTGATGCTCACTGTCAAGCCAGACAACAGGAGCCTTTCTCTGAAAGATGCTTCACAACATAATGAAAAAGCTGGCATGTCTGAGACAGTCTGAGGAAAGCCACATCTCCTTCTATTAAGTAAGGCCATCTTGCCAAATCCAGTCAAATCTACAAAAAAAGTCAAATCTCATTAAGTTCACCTTTTCAAATATAAATGCAAAGGACAGTGAGCCTTCTCGCACAAACACTGTGCAAAGTCAGGGAGGACGAGGAGCGCATTCTCTTAGTCACGCCATATTGGGCGACCACGAATTGGTTTCCAGAACTCACACTCCTCGCGACAGCCCCTCCCTGGAAAATTCCCCTGAGAAAGGACCTTCTTTCTCAAAAAGACGGCATGTTATGGCAGACTACTAGACAAATTTAGTTATTGATGAGAAGACTCCCGAGAATGCTCGATCAGTGTTGTGCTTTTATATCTCCAGCATCGCTTGGAGAAGAGGTTGTCACCATCTACTATTAAAGTAGATATCGCAGCGATATCCGCCCACCACACGCTGATAAACGGTAGATCAGTGGGTCAGCACGAACTGGTCATTAGATTTTTAAGAGGTGCACAAAGGCTAAATTCTTCGCGCCCTCCATCTATTCCTCCTTGGAACCTGTCCTTGGTGCTGAAGCCCTGCTGGACGTCCCCTTCATGCCTCTGCATTCTGTTTGTATTAAATTTCTCACAATGAAAACTTTAACATTACTCGCATTGACTTCCATTAAGAGGATAGGGGACCTCCATGTCTTGACTGCAGTTGAACACTGAGACTCAGGCCTGTCTACATGACTAAAGTTTCCAGCTCTCCTTTCAGAGATCAGGTGGTGAACTTGCAAGCGCTGCCTTTGGAGCAGGCAGACCCAGCCATGGCTTTGTTATGTCCTGTGCACTTACTGCGTAGGTATGTGGATCAAACTCAAAATTTTAGGACCTCAGAGCAGCACTTTTGTCTGTTACGGTGGTCAGCAGAAAGCTGTCACCAAGCAGAGAATGTCTCATTGATTTGTAGACACAATCGCCCTTGCTTACGAAAAGCAAATTTTAATTTGAGAGCACATTCTACTAGAAGTGTGGCATCATCTTGGGCATTGGCTCATGGTTCCTCGTTTACAGACATTTGTAGAGCTGCTGGCTGGGCGACACATTCACTAGATTTTACAGTGTTCGCATTAAGCCTGTTTCCTCTCCTGTTCTCTCCTCAAATGGTAGAAACACTTAGAGTCAGCTCCTGTGTCGGCTTGCAGCCTTCATTTTGGTGCAGCATTTTGGTGTCTGCATGCTAATTTCTTTGGAGTTTTTTAATAGTTTCTCGAAGTAGATGGGTCTGTTTTTTTCTGTTAAAACGAGGTAATATAAACAAAGTGGCATGTAAAGGGTTAAAATTTCCACAAATGTAATTTATATTTGATATGTATGTTTCAGGCAGAAGTAGTTTAAAAAGATTGAATCGTTTAAAGTGAAAAATATATTGATGAATGATATTTTAGAGCAGTTTGTGGGAAGGTGTCATTTTGTGACAAGTGTGTTTTTTTATAAAATCTGACCTTGTTCAAAAAATAACAAAGCATCAAAATGTGTTGCTACTAATCTTTGACACATCCCAGGGTCTAATAATAATCATAGTTCAAATGTTTTTGGAATATATTTAGTTTTTTTCTGTGTGAAAACATGGGTTAATGTAAACAAACTGGCATATAAAGGGTTAAAATTTCAGACATGGGGACTTGTGACTTGGTGACTTGGACTCGAGTCGACTCGAGTCGCTATTTTTGTGACTTGTGACTTGACTTGACAAAAAATAAAATACTTGAGACTCGACTCGGACTTGGAAGTTAAAGAATCGGGACTTGACTTGACTTGAGACACGATGACTTGAATGACTTGAGTGTTAATCACATCATGTTTTCAGTTTAAATATAAAATATATAAATTATTTAAAAAAATAAAGTTGACCCAGCTGGAGCGCAGGCTGAGAATGGCGTTGTCATGACTGAATCACGACACTATCATTCATGCCCTCTCGTACCTTACGCACACCACGCCCACTTAGATTAGATATCAACATGTCAGCCGGAGGGGTACGGAGGGTAATCGCTTTTGGCTTCAACAAGATTGCAAAAGACGAACAGTGCTTTGCAAGACATGCAACATTAAAATCACAAGCAGCCAGAAGGCAACTTCCAATTTTGGTCGTCATTTAAAGAGCCATTATGCCCAGTAAGTGCTTGTCAATTTGTTAATATCTGGTTAGTTGGTAGTTAGCTAATGTAATAATCAGTGTTGGGAGTAACGCATTACAAAATATAATATATTACAGTAATATATTAGTTTTTGCTGTAACGCAGTAATATAACGCATTACTAATAAAATTTTGGTAATATTTTACTCGTTACAGTCTTATGCTGCGTTCCAGGCAACCTGTAACCCGTAACTCACGACTTCAAAACCACGACTCACGACTTTGAACTGGGAGTACATCGATCTAGTACGAGTTCACGGGTGGGAAGTCACGGGTTTGACTGCCGTTCCAGAGCACTTTCACCGGTAGAAGGTTGTAAAAACACGAGTTACAGGCTGCCTGGAACCCATAAGGTCGTGAGTCGTGGTTTTGAAGTCGTAACTCACGGGTTTAAAAACCTGCCTGGAACGCACCATTAGTAACGAGCGCGTTACAACAATGCATTTCAAAAATAGACGTGTTATTTTAATTTTTTTATTTTTGACCATGCGCGTGACCAGCATCCACACTTGAAAAAGCTGCGGGTAAAATAGTAATGGCTGCGTCCCAAACAGCATACTTCCATACTATATAGTAGGCGAAAAGCCCTACTTCTCGTACTCTTTGCCTATATAGTATGGAAGTAGGCGGTTTGGGACGCAGCGTATGTCTGTTTCCAGGTGCTGTATGCAGCATGTTCATTTTTACTTTAATTTTGTATTTGACGCGAGCCGAATCTGGGAAGTCCGCGGCTGTATAAGCATTGACTAAAGTGGTCGCAATCAGGTCCGGTAGCGCCGCACACGCAAAATTCTGCGAATGAGAGCACTAAGTAAAAGCAACAGAAAGAATCTATCGGTCTCCTGTGCTGCTTGAACCTCAGAAGTAAAGAGACTTTTAAAAATCTTGCCAGTAAAATCCATTTCACCACACCAGCAATGACAAGGTAAGCTAACGTTGCTATGGTTACAGTCCATATGCATAATAGATTGCTAGGCTATTCTTATGCTATCTACAGTTTTATTACAAACAGCAACCTAAACTACAACATAACATTAATGTAGACTTAAACATGGTTATTTAAATAGTATATTTAAACATCACTGT
Source organism: Paramisgurnus dabryanus (assembly GCF_030506205.2). Classification (NCBI taxonomy): domain Eukaryota; kingdom Metazoa; phylum Chordata; class Actinopteri; order Cypriniformes; family Cobitidae; genus Paramisgurnus; species Paramisgurnus dabryanus. The sequence continues at coordinate 36,441,791 of NC_133355.1, read as the reverse complement.
TTAAAGTTTTTACCAGCCTTTGTATGGGAGCCTATATGCAATGTTTGGCAAAAAGCAGTGTTCCTCTGTTTGTCTATGTTTTATATGTTACTCTACATGTAATCCTTATATTGTACTGAAATGAGCTGTTTTCCTTGAGGCCTGATCCTCCAATAGCACTTTTTGATAAGTTGTGTCGACCCAATGCATGCCAGGTTTGTGCTGTGAATCTGAATTAAAAGTGAATTAAAGAATAGAAATGAAAAGAGGTTGGGAGTCTTGCAATGTAATTAGTCTATAGTTTGCATTATAGTGGGCTCTAGCTTTATTGTGTTTGGTATGTGTACCATAATTTACCAGACTTTTACCAGATCATTTGTCTATGTTTATGACTCTGACAGTCATTGTTACTGTTTTTTTGCCATAAGTCTTCACTGTGCCTATTCAAAGCTCGAGGGCCAACACATAACTTCTAGATTTATAAGCATCAATAAACTGCATTTTAACATTTTATAATGCCTAGTCATACTTCTGTTATTTTGATGAAAGTAACGCAAAAGTAGTGTAACTCATTACAGTTCAGAGTCAGTAATATTTTAATGTAACTAATTACTTTCAAATGACAGTAATTTGTAATATATAATGTATTACACTTTGGAAGTAACTTGCCCAACACTGGTAATAATAGCTAATGTAGCCCTGTGTAACGTAGCATACTGTGTTGGGGACAAATGTGGGCAAAATAATTTTGATTTATTTTTTTAAATACTTATTTTTGAATACTTCTTTTTCAAGTTTGCCACCTGAACACACACACAGAGAAAAATTACTTGATTCTACAATTTTAGGGGCGGTTCACATGTCGCGTCTTTTGTGCGCTCAAGTTCGTTATTTCAAATTTAGGCGCGCGAACGGAAGAGGTGCGACATGCTCGTTTTTTCTGGGCACATGTTTGAGAGAGAGAGAGAGAGAGAGAGAAAGAGAGAGAGAGAGAGAGAGAGAGAGAGGAGAAATGTAACAAAGTTTAATGTTGTACGTGAACTGTGTTTGAGAGAGAGGGAGGTGTTCAGAGAGGGGTCTGTTGGATGTTAAGCTGTTATTTGTTTTATTTGTTAAATAATTTATGAAGTTACAATTTTGTTTGATTCCAAGATGTATTTTACTGAACATGAGTATTTACAATGCAAATCTAAATTATTGTAATTTACTGATAGTTACTTACTGTATATCTTGTCACTTTATTAAGATCAGATTCTGCAGGTAAAATTACAATAATAAGGTGACTTGACTTGGACTTGACTTGACCTACTACAGAACTTGACTTGACTTGACTTGACTTGACATAGCCTGTGACTCGACTTGACTTGACTTGCCCAAGAAAAAAATACTTGGGACTTACTTGAGACTTGAAGGTTCAGACTTGAGACTTACTTGAGACTTGCACATGTGTGACTTGGTCCCATCTCTGTAAAATTTCCACAAATGTAATTTATATTTGATATGTATGTTTCAGGCAGAAGTAGTTTTTACAAGACTGAATCGTTTAAACTGAAAAAAAATGATGTATGATATTTTTAGAGCAGTTTTGGGGAATGTGTCCTTTTTCTCTTGAGAGTTAAAAGCATAACTCAAGTTGGCAAAATGCTTTGAAATTAAACAGCACTATAAAACATAAAAAACAAGTAAAAATCATAGTCACAATTTAAAACACGATTAAACATTGTTCAAATGATGACAATAAGGTTACTCACGTAACCCTGGTTCCCTGAAATAACGGGAACTAGCATTGCGTCAGTAGCTGATGGTATGGGGGGAACTCCTGTTTACTCCGCGATTGAAGCCTATTGGTTAACGTCTGTAAATATTACAGACAAATGGCGTTTGAGCCCGCGAAAGGGGCAGGGTTTATGCCCTTTATAAGTCTGGGTCGAATGCAGAAACTCCCCATTATTCGACTGAAGCGTGCAGTCAAATAAATCTCGCTGCGTGACGTTTTAAACACGGCCAGCTACGTGATGCTCATTCACGTTATTTCAGGGAACCATGGTGTAAGCACCATATGAACACAATAATGCGGACACTGCTCGTTAAGGGAGGCGTAAGCCAATGCGATGGCTTCGACGATCCATTTAGATAGCCTCTGCTAAGTGATGGGTATACCCATCAGCGAAGCTTACGAACAGCTGATCTGACTTTCGATATGCGGAAAAGCCGTTCGTGTAAGTTCTCAAAGCTCTGACAGGGCAGAGCCGGTTTGGTGGTTGTTTACCGTCCGTTGTGGGAAGGGCGAGCAGAGAGACCACCAGAACAGAAACAGCATAGACAAAACTTTAGGAACGTATCCCGCTCTCGGTCTGAGGACCAAATTCTAGACACGAGGGGTCAATGGAAAACGCATTTAAATAGCCCACTCATTTGACCGACGCCAACACCAAGAGGAGGGCGGTTTTAAACGAGAGAGCTCAGAAGTCTGCCTGTTCGAGAGACTCAAAGGGAGGACTGCGTAGCGCTTTCAGGACCATGGATGGATCCCATGGTGGAACAGTGCGCGGTTGTGGCGGGTTGAGTCTACGTGCGCCTCTAATGAATTTAATGACAAGATCATGCTTTCCAATAGAATGACTGGCTATAGGAGTGTGTTTCCCTGCAATCGCCGTTACGTATACTTTAAGCGTCGAGGGTGCCCGACCATCGTCTATTAAAGGAGAGAATGTGTTCCACGTCACAGTTCTTCGGGTTTAAGCTTTTCATAAAGGCACCTAGTAAACGGGGGCCCGAGCCTCTGCTACATTGTTTAGCTCTTGTCCTAAAAAGGCGTGAAGGCCGCCGTTCAGAGATAATATGTGTAGGTTCCATAACTCCGGCTGTGGATGCCATATTGTACCTCCTCAGCGGTATCGGCCACGGTGCTGATGTTGTCAGCCGCCATAGGTCGGGGAGCCACTGTTGATCAAAAGCACTGTGCATCTCTCCTCTCTGATCCTCTGAAGGATCTGTGGCAGCAAAACCACGGGGCAAAAGGCGTACAGTAGACACGCTGGCCATGCTATTGACAGGGCATCGCTGTGTTAGAGAAGATTGTCGGGCAGTGTGTGTTCTCCTCTGAAGCAAACAGATCTATTTTCACTCGGCCGAAGACGGTCTATATTTTCTCGACCATCTGAGGGTGCAAGCCTCCATTCTCCCGACGGCAGGCCGTTGCGCGCAAAAATGTTAGCACTAAGGGTGTACTCTATGATATTACAAACCGTACTGACCGATCGCGATACACCACCCACAATACGAATCGCGGAACTCTTGTGGCATTCTCCAGAACAAAAGTAAAATTGTAACAAGAAGTCGCCCTATTGTTCCTTAGCATTGCTGGTAAAATGACATGAACCCGACCCCCACAGCAAACCGAATCGGACCAAACCATAGCTCCAAAACCGTAAACTGTTCCGAACCGTGCCATTTTTGTATCGTTACACCCCTAGTCTGCACCCGTGTTGGCTATGCCCGGTACGAGAGTCACACACGTACGTTCTCTTGAGCCTATAACAGGAGATGTCTCGCCAGCATGGAGACCGTAACCCTCCTTGGTGATTTATAAATGAAACCTCAGTCGGACGGCTGCACTAAAACGTGATGATGTTGGAGTTTCGGTTGAAAATATTGTAGCGCCAGAACTACCCACATCTCAAGGTGGTTGATGTGTAGCTGAGATAACCGGCTGTTCCACGGACCGAAGGCAGGCTCGCCGTCGCAGTGCGCACCCCAGCCCACCATAGACGCATCCGTCATCACCACTTTCCTTCTGCAAACCGAGCCAAGTTCTGTGCCAGAGAGGAAAAGGTGAGGGGATGTCCAGCTCGATAGTGCTTTTACACAGCTGTGCGTGACTTTGATTGTTAAGCAGCCCAATGAACAGCATGCCCAACAGTATGAGTGGAGATGCTGCTGCCATGAGACCCAGCATTGTTTGAAATCTTTTGAGGGGGAAGCATGCGCCCACTCAGAACATTATCGCTGCGCGTCTGACCGCAAGTGCACGCTCCGGCGTCAGCCACGCTCGCGCTTTCATATAATCGCACATAATGCCTAAAAATTTAATCCGTTGTGTCGGGGTAAGCAAACTCTTTTTGAGGTTGATTTTGAACCCTAAATTCTCCAAATGCTGGAGTATGACGGATCTGTGCACAAGAATTTCCCTCTCTGATTGGGCTAAGACGAGCCAATCGTTGAGGTAATTCAATATGCAGACTCTCTTCAGGGAGGCGGCAGCGCCGCTGGGTCCTGCGTGATCCTGGGACAGGACCGTGATGCCTCGGGGGGCCGGCATGCCATGCTGGACCTTGACGGTTGACGTCAAGCCCAGGTCTTTGTTTTGAGGTTGCGCCAGCTGTACTTTGGGCGTTGTGCTGGCGGCGGTTTTGGATGGCCGACATCAGACGCAGAGGTCCATTTAGACAGGATGTGCCGCATTGCCTGTGAAGACTTCTGAGCCTCAGTGAAGCACTGGGTAAAGCCCTCTAGACACTCAATGGAAACAAGAGAGTCCAGGAGAGCCACGCAATCACCATCCTTAATCTCCGTCAGTTTAAGCCACAAGTGTCGTTCAAGCACAACGAGACTTCCCATAGCTCTGCCCACTGCCTGGGTGGCGATTTTGGTAGTGCGTAGAGCCAGGATTGGCGCTGCGTAGGTGTTTAAATGATGCTGGGTCTGGGCCCGACTCATCCATGTCACGGAGGAGCTTTGCTTGGTATACCTGCAGCACTAACATCATATGGAGGGCAGAAGCGGTGGTGTCATCAGCGGCATAAGACTTGGCCGCCAGTGAGGATGTAAGCTTCGAAGGGTGGTTTAGCTTGGATCTCCAGCTGCTGGCCGATGAAGGGCAGAGGTGGGCAGCCACAGAATCTTAGAGCGGCAGTAGTTTCGAATAGCCGCGTTCATCTGTGCTGTCAACCACTGACAACACCTGGGTGATAGAGCTCTGGGAACGAGTGGAATGCGAGGCACTCCATGAATGCGTGAGCCTGATGGACCTCCAGGAAGAACAGATCTTGTCTCTGAAAAGCCAGATGCCGGTGCCTTATGTGGTTGAGCTAGCGCGTTGGATACAGCGGTACGGAAACAATTTCAAGTTTAATAGCATAATTTAGCCTATGTACCGTGTTTTGCAGCTTCTTCAGACCCTCCTGAATGATCCAGCTTCCAATATTCATGTGTTGGGTTAATGAAGAAAAGTAAGTGACTGTTTGTTGCGTTGTGTTCATGTTTCTATGTTATAAAATTTCCATGCATTAACATGTGCTCAGCATGATGAGTGAGATTATAGCAACAGAACAATGTTTATGCTGTAAAACACTGTAGGAAATAATAGGCTAACTGATATGAGTCTTCTGATGTATAATTTATTAGTTAATTATTAGTTAGTAACATTCATAATATTGAGTTAAAAAGAGTTAATATCATGCTGAGGAGACCATGTGCGAGCTGCTGGTGTAGTAGCCTTGTCTGGCCAGAGGATGTCGCTTTTTTTTCTTTTGTAAACCATTTTAATACAGTTTCATGCATACTGGTCAGTAAGATAGGTGAAGTTTCTTATATTTCTCAAAAGGGTAATATCCCTGTTTATGTAATTGTAGATTATGTTTAAAGGGGCATATTAATGTTTATTGAGATATTTATGTGTGATGATCCTGATTTGTATTATATGTGTGGATTTTTTATTTACGTTGCATAGCAGTTTAAGTACTGTAACTGTTTAATTGGTAGTACCTAATGGTGATTTATTTGCTTTTTTATCAGACTATAATGACATGATATTGCTATTTGAATGTTCTGATGGGTACTGCTGAAACTTAATACAGTTAAGAGAAGAAATACATCTCCTCGTCTTTATTCCTGTGTCCTGACCGATACACCATCCTGTTTACTAGCTAAAAACTTTGAAGAACTAGCCCTATCAGATTACCTCAGTAACACCGCTTATACCATGGTTACAAAAAACATTGCTCTGGTGCCTATTTTAAAGACATTTGACAGGTTAGGTGCGCGGTTTACAGAAAAACATTCAACACCTGTGGAACATTTCTCAGCCAATCAGAATAAAGCATTCAACAGCCCTGTGGTTTAAATATTAATATTTAAATCTGCAGACGATTAAAGACAGCGCCTATTTGAACATTTGCTCAAAAAGATTCGGACATGAGATCCAGACGCAGGGCACCACCTGATTTCGGACACTAATTTCCCACTGGCTCTGGTGTATCCATGTTTGATTATCAAAAATGAGATCTTGTTTTGGGTTGATCAAACCCGCAGTGTTTGGTCTCATGAATCTATTACTTGTCACATTTATTCAAATGTAGTCTTTATGTTATTGTTTTGGTGTGAGGTTAAAGTTAATAAAACTTAACTATTGAGTTTCCATTTAATCTCAACCTGGTATGACCACTCGCTTTATTACTGGACTTTTTTCTTGTCAGTACTACATAAAAAGAATAATTATAAGAATAATTTAATTGTTTATTATAAACTACTATTATTATAAACACGTTCCTCGTCTAAAAGGGAGAGAGCATGGTGTAGCTATAATATACAACAAAATATTTAAAGTAAACCATAAATCCGATCAAAAATTTTATTCGTTTGAAATAATACTGTTAAATATGGAAATAACTGATCGTAACAACAAACAGCTTTTGTTCATTTTAGCTACCATATATAGGCCACCAGGCCACCACACAGATTTTCTTAAAGAAATAGCAGATTTCCTATCTGAGCTTACAGTCACTGTAGATAAAGCTCTTATCGTTGGTGATTTTAATATACATGTGGATAACCCAAAAGATGCATTAGGACGAGCGTTTATGGATGTTCTAAATTCTCTCGGTATTAGACAGAACGTGTCAGGGCCCACGCATACTCGTAATCACACATTAGACTTAATTCTGTCACTTTGACTTAATATTAATGACATCGAAATATCACCCCAGAGCGATGCAGTTTCAGACCATTGCCTTGTTTCATACACTGTACTGCTAGATAGGATCACTCAGTCTACAACATGCTACAGATTAGCCAGAACAATAATTTCCACCACTAAAGATAGCTTTATTACCACTCTTCAAGACCTTTCTCAAATGAAACATGTAGCAGATAACAGTGAAGATCTGGATATTATAATAGAAATCCTGAACAATGTCTGTTCTAGGACATTGGATGCCATTGCTCCCATTCGAAAAAAGAGAATCAAAGAAAAAACGCCAGGTCCATGGTATGACCATAATACTGCAGCCCTTAAAAAAGTAGCTAGAAAAATGGAAAGAAACTACCGAAGCACAAAGTTAGAGGTAATGGCGTTCAGCATGGAAAGAGAGTGTCCAACACTACAGACAGGCTATAAAAAATGCCAGATCTACCTATCTCAGTACGCTAATTAAAGAAAATCATAACAACCCTCGTTTCCTCTTTAGCACAGTTCCGAAACTGACTAGAAACAAAGAACAAACAGAAACCAATACCAAACTCCAACACAATAGTAATGACTTCATGAACTTCTTTACTAAAAAAATTATGGTTATTAGGGAAAACATAGAAACTACGCAAGGAGCCAACTCTTTACCCAATAGTACATTTAACACTAGATTACCATACGAACATCTTGAATCATTTAAACCTACTACAATAGAAGAGCTCTCTAAATTAGTAACGTCATCCAAATCATCGTCCTGTATATAAGACCTCGTTCCCACAAAATTACTTAAAGAGGTATCTCATGTAGTGTCAGACACAGTACTAAATATCTTTAACTCATCTTTGACTAGTTTAGAACGTATCTAACCAATCGATATCACTTTGTTTATGTAAATGAGGAAGAGTCATATCACTCCCCCGTTAAATATGGTGTACCACAGGGATCAGTTTTAGGCCCTGTCCTATTCTCGTTATATATGTTACCTCTAGGAGACATTATCAGGAAACATAACATAAGTTTTCACTGCTATGTGGATGATACCCAGCTTTACATCTCGTAACATCCTAGCAAAACCCACCAGTTTGCTAAGCTAACAGACTGCATTAGTGATATAAGGGACTGGATGGCACATAACTTTCTTATGCTAAACTCCAATAAGACTGAGATTCTTATTATTGAACCAAATTGCTCCAAACATAATATGTCAGATTACAAGTTGCTCATAGATGGCTGCACGGTGGTGCCATCTTCCACGGTTAAGAACTTAGGCGTAATGTTCGACAGAAATCTATCTTTCGATAGTCATATCTTCAACGTCTGTCGCACAGCATTCTTCCATCTTAGAAATATCTCAAAAATACACCATATGCTGTCTGCATCAGATGCAGAAAAGCTTATCCATGCTTTTATGACCTCTAGAATAGACTATTGTAACTCGTTACTCAGGGGATGCCATGCAAATCAGGTAAACAAGCTACAGCTGGTTCAAAACGCCGCCGCCGCAAGAGTGCTTACTCGATCTAAAAAGTATGACCACATTAGTCCAATTCTGGTATCTTTACACTGGCTACCATTTAAATATTGCATACAATTTAAAATATTACTAATCACCTAAAAAGCCTTAAATGGCCTAGCGCCCTCGTATATTAAAGAATTACTATCAGAATACAATCCACCACGTAAAACTGCGATCACAAAATTCTGGTCACTTAATTATCCATAGAATATCAAAATTTTCTAAAGGTGGTAGATCCTTTTCCTACTTAGCCCCTAAGCTCTGGAATGATTTACCAAATAATGTTTGAGTATCAGACACAGTCAATCAATTAAAATCTAAACTTAAGACATTCCTTTTTAACAAAGCATTCACATAAAATGTCCAGTAATAGTACTTATCCCGCAATAGTTATTTTGTCTAGAACAAAGCACTCACATACCTCATATGGGTAATATACTAGTGCCGCAATAGGTATCCCAGGTCAAAAAGACGTAGTATTTAATGTATTAAAAATATACTTAAAATACAAATAGTATGTTTATAATACATTTGTATTTCCAACATACTTATTTGAAGTGTATTAAAAATACGTTAAATTGCATTTAAACGTATTTTTTAAAGTATACTAGAAGTACACTGGTAATAAATAATTACATTACTTAATTACATTTTTAAGAAATATGCTAAACTTAAGAATATTTCTAATGTATTTATATTAAGTGTACTAGAAGTACATTGGTAATAAATATATACTTAATTACATTTTTAAGAAATATGCTATATTTTTAATGTATTTATATTAAGTGTACTAGAAGTACATTGTAATAAATATATACTTAATTACATTTTAAAGAAATATGCTAAACTTAAGAATATTATTAATGTATTTGTATTAAGTGTACTAGAAGTATGCTGGTAATAAATATATGCATAATTACACTTTTAAGAAATATGCTAAACACAAATGAACTTCTAGTGAAGTTTTAGTATATTTGGATAAAACATAATTTTTTCAAAACATGATTCATTAATTGTAATAAGCTAACATTGAACTTTGCTCAAGCATTTCAAAATTATATCATTGCGATTGCATTCAAAGATTTGCTTAAAATCTTACGTTTGCTAGTGTTTATTTTCAAACAACACACGTGACACAGGTGACTAAACCTGATTGGTTGTTGTCATAGTAACACGTCACGGTGCTATTTGAAAGCTGTTGTTCAGTTCAGTTCACGAGGTGCACGCGGTTGCTTGCATTAAACGTATAAACTGTTAAATTAGATGGCGACTCTGCATTAAACGTATTTATTTAATTAATCGGCGATAATATTTCACCAGAGGACTAAGATAAAACAACTCGATTTAAAATGTGAGCAGTTTTAGTGGATCTTACGTTGAGGGAAAAAGTATTTCGCTTTTTGTTTGGAGATGAACGAGACAACACGAGGGTAAGTGATGACAGATTTTCACATTTCTTTATTTAGTTAACTATTAAATAAGTAAAACATTACATTACATTTAACCCAGCTTCTTTATGTAACGTTATGTCTGTGTTGCGTGTGGTAATTGGAACATCTTTATTTTCTGACAAACGTTAGGCATTTTTCTTAAGCATTTCAGAAATCATTAAAACCTTTCATTTTTTTTACCACAGCGACATAAATATGACCAACCAGATCCCAAGTAGTCAGGAACAAATGAAGATATAGCGCATAGAAAGACTTATTCTTGGTGGTAAGTTTGTTGTTGCTATTTGTTTTCACGTTTAAGTTTTTCTAATGTTTCTCTTGCAACGCGTTAGTTTAAAATGAATGTTTGAGCTGTCTTACCTGAAAATACCATGGTATGACCACCATATGGTTATTATAACTCCAGTAATGTTCAATGGCTAATGTTTATATCAGTTCAATCTTGACAACCTTATTGTCTTTTTCTATATTTTTAAATGTATTTCTAATTACATATGGACACAAAAATGACATTGTAAGAAGGGATACTTTTATGAGAGATTGTAAAACTGCAGAGGCTGGGTTTGATTATATTATATTGTCTTAATATATTGTACTCGGGGTAAGTAAATCTTAAAACGAAAACAAATCATTATCATTTACCTGCCTGTTGTTTTTCAGATCAACTGCTATTGACATTTTTGAATCGGGACAAATGTGGAGTGATTCGGAAGAAAAACGTTTGCAACACATCCATTCCAGGTGGCTAATTTCTGTCCTTTTGAATTATTCTTGTAAAAACCGTTTTTTTTTATTGTAAAGCTGTAAGGGACTTGGCCTAGTCATCCTTGCATATACCATTTGGCAGGGCACCAGACTAACTTTTTTTACTAGGAGCACAGTGGCCCCCAACTGAAAATTTTAGGGGCGCAACCAGAAAATTTAGGGGCACACACGGTAAAACAACATGCTAACCAAATATTCACTGTCTACTAATTTATACTGTATTACTAATAAATACTTTAATTATAGATTCAGAAAGTACAATGTGCTGTTTCAAATTCAGTGTCATATCACAAAAAAAAGGTCAAATTTGCTGGTCCCACATGTGCTACCAGATGTAAAATTCAGTGGCACACTCTCAAATTTAGGTGGCAAAATGCCACCATTTGATAGCAGTCTGGAGCCCTGTTTGGCATCATTTCTGATTTCCTTAAATCTCCTTAAACAGAGGTGAACCTTAAGTTTGCAAGACCACAATAGACAAACAATGGAAAATGATCTAGGTTCAAATAAAACACAATTATCAATGTAAAACATATCCTGTAATACACACAGGTTGCTTTATTTCATGAGCCTGTTCTATTCCCACTTGTAGAGTGCTGTGACACATAAACTGACACGCTTGATGAGGACACAGTCAAAGCTTTAAAAGGTAAACTGAGAAGTTAACAAAACTTCCATACATGCATATCTATGCCAATTTATTTTAAACATGGATAGCCAAATGTTCATTCATTATTGTTTAATTGGTCCTGTTTCCTTTTCACAGACCGTGTGATAAAGCAGTCTTCAATTACTACGGTGTCTGAATTGCAAGAAGAAGTGACCCTCCACTTAAACATGTGACATCTAAACTGTTTTGTGTTTTAGTTCAGCTTTGTATAGGTTTATCTTAAGTTGGTTAAAGGCGGAGTGCACTATTTTTGAAAGCCAATGTTAACATTTGAAATTACCTAAACAAACATGCCTCTACCCCAATAGAATCTGGACCTTCTTTTGATAGAGCCACCACACACATACGCAACCCCGGCAAGGATGTCGGTTAGTAGACACACCCCTTACTGCTGGTTGGCTACAAGTGTGTTTTGGTAGTCGGCCCAATTTCCTTTTCCAAAGCGTTTTTCAAACATTGTGCACTCCGCCTTTAAATTGCACTTAAACATTTTTTTCCCAGTAACTTTTTATGCAGAGAATTACATTATGATTATTATATAATCATTGCTTATGAATATTTAGTGATTGCATATTCATAGTGTACTTTTCATTAATACATTTAATGTTAATGTTGTACAATTTGATAGAAGTAGCTCTGTAATTGCATTTCTCTGATATTTGTTTTATATTGTTTCTCTTTGGTCAAGAGATTATGTATGTCTCTTTGCTTGATTAATTTACTTTAGATATTTTTGTAATGTACACAACATGTATTCAAAATCTGTGTATGTGTCTTAATATTTAATGATTTTAATATAACATTTTAAATATTAAAAACAGCTTTATAATAAAATAGTAGTGTAATGCTAATACATTTCTATTAATGTAATGCTAGTATATTTCTAATATGCTGAAGTACTATTAAAGTGTTCTTAAAGCACAGTTAAGCTTTAAGGGGCGGTTTCCCGGACAGGGATTAGACTAGTCCTAGACTTAAACACTTTTAAGAGCTCTCCAAACTGAAAACAACTTGCACTGACATATCTTAAAATACATCACTGCTGTTTGTTTTACCTCAAAATGCACACAGGTAATGTTTTTAGTAAGGCATGTTTGTTAAAACTAGTTATATTTACTAATTAAACTAAGGCCTAGTCCTGGATTAAGCTAATCCTGGTCCGGGAAACCACCCCTATATGTATTCTAACTGTATTTTTAAGTGTATGAGAAGTGCATTTCAAATGAATTTTAAAGAAGTACACTTAAATTGCACTAAATACATTTGAAGTTTTTCCAATTTAACACAATTTCAATATATTAAATATAATGCAAATAGATTAAAATTGACTTTAAATATATCTTGAAATGCATTTAATATATTTGAAGTGGTTTCAATATAATACATTTAATATGCATTTAGTATAGTAGCATTTAAATATATTAAGTATGTCCCAAAAAATACTATTTAAAAACATTTCTTTTTCACCTGGGTAGCCTGTCTGGAACCAAGGGTTTTTAACCCTTTAGGCACCAGAGGTTTTTTCCTAAAACGTTTAATTTTGACATGTTACTTTCAAAAGGCTATATCTTAAACGTGATAAGAGAGAGACTTTCTTTAAATTAGAGAAATATTAAGGATGACACACTTTATGGAGGGGAATAAAATGTCCCATTAAATTTGCATATTATGACGTCATATGTGGCAGCCATCTTTAATTTTCATGAAAAGTCACATGTTTGAATGATAAAATGCAGCACTTATTTCCCCCCAAAATGTCCCTAACCTTCTGTATGCTATATTGCACAATATTGAATGCTCAGGTAAATAGTAAACAAACTGATCTGCGCGTTGATAGACTAACGTTATGCATAATAGCTCCTCTGCCCCGTGTAACACCGCCTCTGCTCCTGCTACGAGCCGCATGGCCAGATCTGCCTCGCATGCACCCCGAGTGGAGAGAATTTGCACAGCTGGGACTATTGCCTTTACTGTCGCCGTGATTGTGATGAGGTGCACGGGACGGAGCACTGGAAGTCGGCCGCTCGCCCGACAGACTCCCAGGGCCCGCTCGGGTATGGCAAGCCAGAAGGTTCATATTTACGCAATAAATGAATCGCGTTTGCATCCAAACGCCGTGTTAAACGGCGTTTAAAACAGAATTTGCGCCGCTAAATACGCCGTCGGGATTCCAAACGCCGTAAAAAACGCGCGAAAATCGGCAACAACGCCGTTATTTACGGCGTTTTATAATCCGATCCACGACGCCGTTTTGTGACGCCGTTTGTCTTGCCATATGACGCCGTAAATAACGGCGTTATCTTCTCCCAAAGACGGCGTAAAAAGCGGCGTTTGCTAGTGGTATAATGAGCCCCTCCTTTTTCTAAAAGTCCAGCCCTAGCAATGATGTCTAGATGGAAAGGCATGTGTAGTAGAATGTCGATCTAATGTGTGATGCCTCTCAGGGATCGACGAATGCTTGGACTTTCGTAATGTGAAATGTTTATTTTTCATTACGAACGTGTGTCCTTGTCCTCCATTTTCTTTATTATATTATATCCCGTGTTCTTTATTAAATCGTAAGACTTTTAAGCATCGGTTTAGGGGTATTTGTAGCTGTATTGAACGTTTCATTTAAAGTAAAGTTGTGTGGCCGAGTGGGCTGAGTGTTCCACATTAGCAGTGTTTTAATGTACTGTAGCTGGCATGAGTTCGAATCCGAGCTCCGATCATACTTTTCCTTTCTTTTGTGTTATTATGTATTATTATTACTATTATTGTTAATAGTATTATATTTTGCTGCTGACAACTGATTAAGTAAAAGGAAATGCATATTCAAATGGCTTTAGTACATGCAACAGCTGAGCTAAGCCCTTGCTGTACTGTGGCCACTGTGGATCTGTTTTTGATTGTTGTTTGCCCATACGAACACGATTGTTATTCATACTGTATAAGCCTGCGCTTGCATAGTAGCCTAGACTATTTAATTAAAAAAATGCGGACCTTATTCTTCTTTTAACCAAAGAAAGGAATGCTTATGTTCCTTTGTCAGATAGATAGATAGATAGATAGATAGATAGATAGATAGATAGATAGATAGATAGATAGATAGATAGATAGATAGATAGATAGATAGATAGATAGAAATTTTATATATAGTACTGTATACCGGTGGTGTCATCTAATATCCAATTACATAATAAAATCTTGTGTTATTTAGAGGCATGCGCTTGCATTATTTTGGAATTGTTTTTTGTCAGAATTTGTTCTAATTAGCATCACAAACATTTAAAATTAAAGCAAACAAAACAATCAAACTTTCTATGATCAAAAAGGGAGGCATATACTATAGACAAAAAATGTATGCAGTATACGAGGCAGAAGTTTGTACAGTATAAGGAGATGAGAGGCTGTATAAAGAATTTTTTGTGGTAGAGAAAATATATGTTTCCTCTAAAACAGTGAAATAATAGAGGAGTAAGAAACATAAAGCAAAACTGATGTTATGTTAACGTACACGATATTTCATCTTACATGATAGCCTAATGATGAGCCGAACTATTTACATTCTGTTCGGATTTCGGCTCTTAAGTGCTAAGTTAAATTTTATCGGGAGACACAGCCCAGACCGCCCGTCCCTACCTCCTGAAAATGCGTATAAATAGCACGAAGTGTAAAACTCGTGCAATACATACGCCAAATTCCACTTTGGCGTGCATATGATACGCAAGTCCTTCCCATTCACTTAAACGGGGCATCTTTTTTTGTCGTTTTATTTATTGGTTTTTCAAATTTTTTCTGTTTTTTAAACCATTTTCGCTTGGGTTTAGGGTTAGATTTTAGATTTGCTTAATAAGGTTATTTAATATACAGGTTTCTCCATGTTTTTGTCCATATTTAAGCCATGGTCGCTTGGAGTTGGGGTTAGAGTTGGGGTTTGGGTTAGGATGTCATTTTTATATAACAAAAAGTTGTTCTAACCCTAAACCCAAGCGAAAATGGTAAAAAATAGCAAAAAAATTGAAAAACCAATAAATAAAACGACAAAAAAAGATGCCCCGTTTAAGTGAATGGGAAGGACTTGCGTATCATATGCACGCCAAAGTGGAATTTGGCGTATGTATTGCACGAGTTTTACACTTCGTGCTATTTATACGCATTTTCAGGAGGTAGGGACGGGCGGTCTGGGCTGTGTCTCCCGATAAAATTTAACTTAGCACTTAAGAGCCGAAATCCGAACAGAATGTAAATAGTTCGGCTCATCATTAGGCTATCATGTAAGATGAAATATCGTGTACGTTAACATAACATCAGTTTTGCTTTATGTTTCTTACTCCTCTATTATTTCACTGTTTTAGAGGAAACATATATTTTCTCTACCACAAAAAATTCTTTATACAGCCTCTCATCTCCTTATACTGTACAAACTTCTGCCTCGTATACTGCATACATTTTTTGTCTATAGTATATGCCTCCCTTTTTGATCATAGAAAGTTTGATTGTTTTGTTTGCTTTAATTTTAAATGTATGTGATGCTAATTAGAACAAATTCTGACAAAAAACAATTCCAAAATAATGCAAGCGCATGCCTCTAAATAACACAAGATTTTATTATGTAATTGGATATTAGATGACACCACCGGTATACAGTACTATATATAAAATTTCTATCTATCTATCTATCTATCTATCTATCTATCTATCTATCTATCTATCTATCTATCTGACAAAGGAACATAAGCATTCCTTTCTTTGGTTAAAAGAAGAATAAGGTCCGCATTTTTTTAATTAAATAGTCTAGGCTACTATGCAAGCGCAGGCTTATACAGTATGAATAACAATCGTGTTCGTATGGGCAAACAACAATCAAAAACGGATCCACAGTGGCCACAGTACAGCAAGGGTTTAGCTCAGCTGTTGCATGTACTAAAGCCATTTGAATATGCATTTCCTTTTACTTAATCAGTTGTCAGCAGCAAAATATAATACTATTAACAATAATAGTAATAATAATACATAATAACACAAAAGAAAGGAAAAGTATGATCGGAGCTCGGATTCGAACTCATGCCAGCTACATTAAAACACTGCTAATGTGGAACACTCAGCCCACTCGGCCACACAACTTTACTTTAAATGAAACGTTCAATACAGCTACAAATACCCCTAAACCGATGCTTAAAAGTCTTACGATTTAATAAAGAACACGCTATATAATATAATAAAGAAAATGGAGGACAAGGACACACGTTCGTAATGAAAAATAAACATTTCACATTACGAAAGTCCAAGCATTCGTCGATCCCTGAGAGGCATCACACATTAGATCGACATTCTACTACACATGCCTTTCCATCTAGACATCATTGCTAGGGCTGGACTTTTAGAAAAAGGAGGGGCTCATTATACCACTAGCAAACGCCGCTTTTTACGCCGTCTTTGGGAGAAGATAACGCCGTTATTTACGGCGTCATATGGCAAGACAAACGGCGTCACAAAACGGCGTCGTGGATCGGATTATAAAACGCCGTAAATAACGGCGTTGTTGCCGATTTTCGCGCGTTTTTTACGGCGTTTGGAATCCCGACGGCGTATTTAGCGGCGCAAATTCTGTTTTAAACGCCGTTAAACACGGCGTTTGGATGCAAACGCGATTCATTTATTGCGTAAATATGAACCTTCTGGCTTGCCATACTCGGGAAGACGCAGCTCGCTCTACATTGCTTGCACGGTAAAAAGACTGGACGCGCATATTACCTCCAGCCTCATTCCCCACACCTGTAACACGCCTGCTAAACCGATGAAGGCAGATATTCCCCTTCAGAATCATTATCAGCGAATATAAGACCCAACACTTCATTAGTGATGTTACCAGTGACACCGAAGCTCCGAAGCGTGTGTCAAAAAAACGAACCGATTTTCATTGAAGCTTTGTATCGAAGCTTGATTCGTTCTGGCAAAATCACGTGACCAATGACGTCCGAAGCTTCGTTTCACACACACCTACGTGACTGCTTCGTTATCTGATTCAAAGGTTTAGAATTGTGCAATGCGCGGCGCGCCCTCATGGGTTGTATTGGAGTATTGCATTACACGGAATCGATTACTAGTGAGTTTATGAGATATATATATAGTAGTAAAAAGACTTTTCTGCACCACTTAAAACCATGATATAATTTTTAATTGGTTCACACTTTATACTTTTGAGACAAGTTCTATCCTTAATTTGTTATTTTTGTTTGGAGTACCATTCGCATGAAATGGAACATGATTTGGTCATGTATTTAATATATTGTAACATTTATTTATGAATCTATCCTTAATTTGTCAATCCATTAAGTTTTCCTTTTATAATTAAATTAATACGTTGTTTGGTTGTGGAACATGTTGTGAAACAGCACTTTCACCAGCAGAGGTCCTCATTGAGCTCTGATTTGAAAAGCTTCGAGTAATGAACCTTTTTCTGATACAATTGGGTTGAAAGCTTCACTGCTTCAAGAAAGCTTCACTTCGCCATCACTACACTTCATTGCAGGTAAGCTTTTTTGATGCCATTATATGATCATGTATTGAAAAAACTCGCTGAGGTTATCGCTCTGATAAAATGACTCACTTGCATACTAGCTATGCTGTTGTGCACTTCAATGCGCGCTTGCTCTAAAAGTTTGTATATAAGCATGATGTTTTTCTGAGTCGGGTATAAAGTATGACATGTCTGCCATCTAGTGGATGGGGCGGATGAACGAAATTTGACACCCTATGTGACAAAATCGGCAGTTACATTCAGTGACGCATCTTGTCGACAAAAGTCGACCGTGGCGCCTAGAGGGTTAAACCACAGTACTGTATGACACTTGCGTTACATGCGAACGGCCCCTACGCTAATAGAATTCTGTTTTTATCTCCCTGTCTCGTACTCGACCTCGAGGACAATGAGACAAACAGACCCAATTCCTGTTAAGGTCATCACACCAGTGATCTACTGGCTGTCCTTCAACGTGATGCCCAGCCAATGCGCGACCAACGACCACCGGCTGAACCAGTTTAATCCGCTTACCCGCTTCCTATCTCTACCGTGTTTATATATATATATATATATATATAAATATATATTAATTTCTGCCAAGGGTTTTTGTCCATCTAGGAGTTTTCCCACTGGGTTTTCTCCTAGGGTTTTTTTCGTCCCCAGGAGAGTCAGCCAACTTTGGCTTAACTTAGCACTTTATTGTGTACGTTACATTATTAATACGCTCGCTTGTACGGTTTATGCTTAGCCACTATATTCTACATCTTATATTATCTATTGATTTCTGTGTTCTCCCCTACATTTACTCATGTAAAGCTGCTTTGCAACAATTAATAATTGTGAAAAGCGCTTTATAAATAAAATTGAATTTATATTGTAACAATTTTTTTAAGTCAGTTTCTGCATGCTGCTTTTAAATTTCAGTGGCGATATCTCACAACCTGTTTTAATAGTCCCCTCACGTGAAAATAAATGATCAAGTATGTAAGAGCCAGTATCTTTACCTGCAGTTCGAAACTGTGTTTTTGCATACTTTTACTGGGAGAAGTGTAAACAGACACTCCAGATAAAGAGAAAAATATTGTTTATATTGTTTTATTCATCAAGTGTATTTCAATCATCCACACAATGTGACATTTTTGCATTAAAGCCCTTAAAGTTTACATCTTCGAAGAGATTTGGGCATAGGGATAATCATCGGATTTCACAGACTGAATCACAAGCTAGGGAACTTATCAAGACACACGGAAAGTGTTTAAAACCGTTTGAGCCCGTGGATGTGATGACCATCCACTCTGGTGGCAGCTTTTCCACTCAGCAATATCTCATGCGAGCGAATGGTTCAAATGTTTAAAGAAGCCTCCCTCACCAATTGTAAAATGACCAGTAGGTGGTGGAATGATACAAACGGTGAAGCAATACTGTGATGTTATCAGTAGAATATCTCATGGCTGGGAAGGGCTCTTAGCAAATTAGATTTGAGAACCAGAAAAAAACTGTTGTGCAAAACATTTATAATATAAGTGTTTCTAAAGTGTTGTTTATTTATTATGTAAAAGGTTTATCACCAACAAAAATTTGTAACAAACTAAATCAACAACACATTATGGTTGCACTTTTTTATTGTTTTACACTGGGAAATACATAATAAAAAGATATCAGATGATTCGTATCTATTGAAAAGGTTAAGACATCTATTCTAGGAGCAGTTCTACCTTGTCCTAACCTATGAAAAACATATTCAGGCAATACTAACGTAAAAACAATAATACTAACAATTATGCAGAAGATAAACAACATTGAATTCATCTACCTGGAAAAAAAATCTAAAATAAACACCAACCACAGGCCTTCACAGAAAAAAAAAAACATTCATCACAACACTTAGACTAAAATAATATACTGAAAAAAAAAAACAATGAATAAGCAAGTATTTTACTAAATGCTTGTTTTCATATATTTGGAAAAGGGAGTAAAAATGCTAAAAACATAATTATAGTGAGATTAAAGAAATAAATGGCAGGACAACACTTGACTTATGACCGAGACCGTGAGCGAGAGCGGGAGTAAGACTGCGAGTGTGAACGGGAGCCAGACTTGGATCTGGATCTAGATTTCCTATGCAGTTCAGCAGCCGGAGGCGACCTTTCTGCCACTCTGCCTTCACCATCACTCTCGGCTGCTTCACGACTCTTGTTCCTGGAGAGATCCCAGTTACTGCCTGATTTGGACCGAGATTTGGATCGAGATCTGGAGTGAGACTGAGAATGTGCCCTCTTGCTATTATTCTTCAAGCTTTCACCTCCTCTCCCATCTCTGCTTCTGTGAGCTCCACTGCTGCTCTCCTCCACCCTAGAGCTCCTGTCCTTTGCCTTCCTGCTGACTGACCTGCTGCGTGATCTTGAGCCTGAAGGCCTGGAAAGGATGGAGAACAATACAATAAAAATCAACAGCACATCAATATATACTAAACACAACATAAAAACATAAGGGTTTATGACGGAGCAATAATTGCCCTCTGATAGACTCTCTGAAATTCTACTCATTGTTAATATGTAACTGAGGCAGTAGAATAATGAGCCTACAAAACACAGATAAACAAAAAAGGTCATAAACTGCAAAACATGAACTAAACTTAGCAAAATCTTGCTAATAATTGCAAGGTTCTTTTGTCTTTCTAGAATTTGTATATTACATTACTAAAGTGACATTAAAGTTGGGCAAAAAAAATAAATAAATTGGCTGCACGAGGCGCAATGATAGTACAATCCCAAGCAGACATCCAAGTCTCCCGGAAGTTCCGGGAGTCTCCAGCATACAGTATTGATAGCGGCTCCCTGATGCCCATAAATAGAGTTAAAATCTCCCGAAATCTAGAGCGCGTCAGCAAGAGCATGCATGCGAGACTGTGCTCCAAACAGTGGACCGTGCGCAAATTCCCAACAAAAAAGTGATCTACTTATTTTAATAAAATTAAAAAATAATTGGGAAACACTACAATAAGGTTCTTATGTTTACATTAGTTTACTGCATTAATTAACATGAACAAATAATGAATTGCACTTATAAAGCATTTTTATCCCTGTTAATTTAAACATTTAGTAATACATTAATTAAATATTGTTAACATTAGTTAATGCACTGTGAACTAACATGGACAAACAATGGACACTTGGAGAGCTGTATTTTTATTAACTAATGTTTACAAAAAAAATACAGTTACAAAATGTACAGCTCATGGGGTCCGTGTACTTTTTCATTCATTATTCTATTTCGGAATGAAAGATGAAATTTAAAAAAGGGTGCAGCTTGGTTTTTTGTTTAAAAGAAAAAAGCAGAAATGGCTGTTTTTTGGTTTTCAAATGTATTGTTATCATTAAATAATAGTATTAGAAAAATGGACGACATTTCGGTAAGGATCAGGGTATGTTTTACTAATTTGATATCCTATCTGAAATCAAGTAAAGAGAAATTGGAAATCAGCTCGTTTTTTGTTTTGTTTTTCCGTTTATTTTTTTTTTCATTTAGTTTAACAAATAGAAAATGAGATTGCGGCTCGATTTTTCATTTGTGGTTTACAAATCAGTTCATGAGTTTTATATTTCATTTAAGCCTCTGGTCATCACTAAAACGCCCCCTCCATCTGATTGGCCAAATCGCACCCTGGGTTTCTTGTGTCAGGCAGAATAAGAGTCCATCAAGTAACTCCCCATGATATTTGATGCAGAAATATATTTTGGAACTAATAACTTATGTTGCTGTAAAGCTTTGCCTCTAATAACCAACACTTGAGAGAACAGTATACTGACACAGAGTTTGAGATTGTATACTACTTTATTTCTGTGAGGATCATTTTTGTAGTAGCTCTTTACATATCCCAGTGATAAATGCAAAAGTAAAACGTACTGAAGCCTATTACCCACTGGATGGAAAGTTATTTGACTTAAAAATTGTTGTAATATTAATATTAAATATGTTAAAATGTTGATTTTTATGTCAAGTACAAGCGTAAAATATTACAATATATCACACTTGTACCTAATAGCCTACACAACCTCGGTGTGCATGTCACAACTGAATAATAATAATAATAATAATAATAAAGTTAAAAGTCGGACTGTAAGCTTGTGTACTTTTTTACAGTCTTTTCGTTTACACGGGAAAAAAAAGGCTTCGTATGTTTGTAATATTCCTGCAGTAATTTTGGTCGCTATATAAGCAAGGCGTGTAACCAATCTAGAAATCACAAAGGGGGTTGACAATGACGTGTAGAACATTTTTCTCTAATTCCTGCAGTATGTTGTTCAGTAAGTAAAGTTCAAACAGGGTATGAGCACTAATAAACACTTTTGTGAACATATCTTAATTCTCAAAACAAGCCTATTTGCATCTTTGTGAAATTTAAATCAAATGTTTGCACATCATTTTCTATTGCATTGACTGACATGCATCTGTCTGCACCTATGCATCTTATTTAATTGTTCTGCACTTGTTAAAGGAATAAAATTATCATGAAAATGGATAAATAGATAAAACACATCTGAACATTCTAATAAAAACACAATTTATTTAATATTTTATTTATTTATTTAATATTTTTAATGCGTTTATAAGTTTTTTAACGACAGTCTCCCTTTGAAATCTTGCACTGTAAAAAAAATCATTCAGTTGCTTTGTAAACATAACAAAAATAAATTAATAATGTTTCTTAATAAAATGACTAAAAACTGAACAGATATGTTTGTGTAAAATGTATATTATTGTGGTGTCATCAAATAAAATAACAGATTATTTCTAATAGATATCCATAATATTTCTTGTACATTTTAATCAATATATTTGAGAATATCACACTTATATATTTAAGTTTTTAAAACTGTAATAATTGCGCATTTCAAATTAATATTATTTGTATTTAACATCAACTTAAAAAATTTAGTACGTTTCACTCCTAACTTTAACTATGATTTACTTGATATTTTTGGTGAAACATTTTAACTCCCATGCCAGGCGTTTTAGCGACGACCAGAGGCTTAAATGAAATATAGAACTCAAGAAATGATTTGTAAACCACAAATGAAAAATCGAGCCGTAATCTAATTTTCCATTTGTTAAACTAACTAGAAAAACGAAAAAACGAGCAGATTTCCAATTTCTCTTTAACATGATTTCAGATAGGATATCAAATTAGTAAAACATACCCTGAATCTTACAGAAATGTCGTCCGATTTTTTAATACTATTATTTGATGAAAACAATACATTTGGAAAACAAAATACAGCCATTTCTGTTTTTTCCTTTAAACAAAAAACCAAGCTGCACCCTTCTTTAAATTTCATCTTTCATTCCTAAATATAATAATGAATGAATGGAAAAGTACACGGACCTCATGGTTAGTTCATGTTATTTAATACATTATTATATTGTAATATAGAAATATTATGCTTTTATATCTTTTAGGGACCACGACATGTTAGGGAGGCTAAGCGCAGGGAAGGCTGCTCCAATACATCTCAGTTCCTCCATTCAGATAGGCAAAGTCTCACTGAGAAGGTGACTACAGATGAGGTGTATTTCACATCTTTTATTGTGGAACATAACCTGCCATTCCATGTGTGTAGGCACACAGGTAAGTTATTTATTTATTTTTTATTTATTCATTTAGCTGACGCTTTTATCCAAAGCGACTTACAATTGCTATATATGTCAGAGGTCGAACACCTCTGGAGCAACTAGGGGTTAAGTGTCTTGCTCAGTGGTGTGTCACAGTGGATTCGAACCCGGGTCTCTCACACCAAAGGCGTGTGTCTTATCCAACTGCGTCATCACCACCAAAGTCATTTAGGAAAATGTTTCCAGACTTGAGACTGCAAAAAAATTATGCCTGCTCTTCCACTAAGATGACAGCTATGATAAACTTGGCACTGGAACCTGAACGTTCAGAGGATTTGAACAAGTTAATCCAGACAGAAAAAAAGCCATACAAGTATTATGGTTGATAAAGGCAATGACATCATGTTTGAGAAGGAGTGTGCCATTTTAGTCAGGTACAACAGTGAAGCACAGGATAAGGGGACAGTTGGATTTGTCAGACATGCCAGTATGCAATGATGCCAAAGCTGCCAACATATTCTACTGCATTGCATCATCCATGCATGAAAAAGGCCTTGAATTGCGTAGGATTCAGCCGTGACAAATGCAATGTCATGATTGGTAAAAACAACTTGTTGTTAACTTGTGGACCTATTTTTAACTTGTGGACCCGTACATTCTTCCGCTTAGAGCTTGAATAATAGACACTCCAGTCCAGGTGGTGGCGCTAATCCGTTATTGCCAATTGCAAGAATAGAAACAAAGTTCCCGGCGCGGAGTAATACCGTACCTCACAGCACAACTAATACAAGTCAATGGAGTTGGCAAAAACTACGATAAAACCTGTTGGAATGCGTATTTTGCAGCGATTTTTGTGTGAGCATACCAGTGAACACCCCTGACCACTCGGTGAGTTTCACGTGTTTGTAAACGAAAGTTTAATGCATTTTAGGAAGGATTGTTCCAGTGCACCATTAAACCCATTGTAAAGGTAGGAGCTGAAACACAAACACCCATAAATTGTCGGGGCAGCCGCATTTGTCGAAATTTTAGTCAAAACCGTTCTATTTCATCATAAACAATCTGAAAACAGGGATTTAAGTGTAAAATGCCGAACTTGTCCTTTAACATCTACTACTACTTTGAGAAAAGTTCAAAAAGAAGACAGTTTCAGGACTTTTGCAATTTAGCCTAGCAGAGAGTACAAAAGCACTGTCCAACATCTTGTTTTTTTTGGGAAAAGGTTTGGACCATCTGCTCAACCAATGGCCAGCCTTTAGTTCTTATTTTGAGTCACATAGTGAGAATCAGAAGTCCTGTGACATTCAGAAGAGGTTGACAGACGGCACTATAAAACTTTAAACTTGTTTTCTCCACAATGTCACACATACATTTAATTGGGATTTTCAAAACAAGACACCAGTTCTTTTCAAGTAAAATGACAGAGTGGAAGAACTCCTCCGTGACATAGCAAGCAGATTTATTGTGGCAAGGGTATTGAGAGAACAGAAATTGCAGAGGAATAGATGTGAGCAACCCTGAAATTCAATTCAATTCAATTTTATTTATATAGCGCTTTTCACAATTGTTAATTGTTGCAAAGCAGCTTTACATGAGTAGATGTAGAGGAGAACACTGAAAATCAATACATAGTATAAGTAGAAGAATATAGCGGCTAAGGATAAAAAACCGTGTAAGCGAGCATATTAATAATGTAACGTATACTGTAAAGTGCTAAGTTAAGCCAAAGTTGGCTGACTCTCCCTGGGACTAAAAAACCCCCTAGGAGAAAACCCGGTGGGAAAAACTCCTAGAAGGACAAAAAACCTTAGGGAGAAATTAATATTTATATTTATAATATATAGACACGGTAGGGATAGGAAGCGTGTAAGCGGATTAAACTGGTTCAGCCGGTGGCTGAAATTCACTGTCCAGATGAAGAACTTTTTGTTGGGTTCTTGACAAGGAGGCATTTGCTAAGTGAGGAAGCACTCTCCACCCACAAGATGAAGCAATTCTTCAAAGATGCCAGAGCATTGTCAGGAACTTTCAAAAAGTAAAGGAAAAGTTCCCAATGAGAGACCAAATCTTGACAAATCTTTCAGTGGTCAATCCAGAGAACCAAGATGATGTGAAACCAGAGCAAATTTTGACTTTGGCAGAGAGATTTCCAAATGTGATGAAGGCAGATGCCAGAGAACAACTCCATTTAGAAATCCTGGACTATGTCTCAACTAACCTGGAAGCACTGGTGCCAAATTAAAGGACTCTACCAACGAACACATGTTGGGTTATAAATAAACCTATGCTGGGTTGTTTCGATGCAAGCTGGATTGTTTCAACTCATGTTTGGGTTAACAACAACAAGCATATGTTTATTTATAACCAAACATGTATATTTATATATGTTTATTATATTTTCCCAGCATAAATAACCCAACAGAATTTAGATTGTTGGTTGGTGTGGTATGGTATGTGTCCTGCCCTTCCTCCACTTTGATTGCAGGACTAATAAATCCTCTTATTCTCCTCTTATTTTAAACATTTCCAGATTTGGCAAGGTGTATGTACACTTTTGACCACCACAACCATGCCATCACAATGCGCACCTCGATACAGCACCTTCGGTATCAATTCGAATGCACTTTTAAAGGTAATGTGACAAATTGCAGTTAATCCGTATGAAAAGGTGTGTGACCCCGCAAAGTACAAAAGGAGTACGTAGAGAATACTTGACTTTCCGTATCAATCTCTCGCATGTACTCTCGCTGTTTCTCTTATAGTAGTTATAGAAGTTATAGTAGCGTTGCACAAAAAAGACTGAACATTCTCATAAGCAATCCACAAATAAAGCTATTGCACGCATTTTTACCCTCTCTCTTATACTACAGGTACGCATTTGGAAAGAAACACGACTAAGAGCTGCAGGTGTAAATGGTGTGTCTAGAACAGGGGTTCTCAACCTTTTACAAGCTGGGCCCCCCCAAAGCAGGTTCATTGCAGTTGGGCCCCCCCACACTGATAGATAGATAAAGGTTCGTGTGTGTGGCTATGTTGAGAGACGGATCGGGGGACAGGGTCTAATCAGCGGGACTTAGGCACAATCTTTAATAAAACCAACAAAATAATTATTTTGCAGACAAATCAGATTCTATTTTAATACATAATGATTGTAGTCTCTCGTGTAGCAGTTTAAAAAAAATACTTGGGCTGAGATTTGATCTAATCTTAAAAAAATGTGGGATTAGTCTTTAAAAAGACTGTTGGGGTTTTGTTGTAAAGGACGGGAACGGCGGCGGCCATTAGTGATTGAAGAAATGAAGCTTTTCGAAGCTTCAAATCAATTGCTTCGAAAATTGATTCAGTTTTTCGAAGCAGTTCGAAACACCACAAACGCTGGCGACCCCTGCTGGTCAAAATAGTGTAAAAGCAGATATGTCCAAACATTTTACACTTTTAACAAAATAATAGCAAGATTTGTATTAAAATGTTAAAAAAATTATTTAACTTAAGACATAGTTAAAAGTCTATTATATCTTTTTGGTTTTATTTAGGGCAAACAAATCATTAAAACTAACTACCCTTTTAATTTTGCACATTTTTGTCATTAAATCTGTCTATAAACAAAAAGTAGACAAAATGGCAGTGTTATTAGTCAGAAGGATAAATGTTTTATGAACTTTCATAATAAAACTGACCTGAGTTCACCTAAACATATTAGACACTGGTCATGTGATCAACTCCCCCAGTGGTGAACCATCGGATTTTCGAAACGTTTCGAAACAGTTATGACGTAATGAAGCCTCGTTTGCTAAAATCACGTGACTTGGGTCAGTTTGAAACAAGCTCCGAACCACTAATTCGAGTCCGTGCAGCTGTCCAAGTATACTCCCCGCGGCTACACGCGGATGGGCGCGTTCGACAATATACGCAATACAAATGATTTCTTTTTCAAATTATTAGTCTAACAGGCTTGTCAGGGCAGCACTGGTTTGGCGACATTTACAGTACATTGAGAAACTGACGCGGCCGCCTGCGAGTTTTGGACGGGAGGGGCTCACGGCACTCGCTGCTCGTCTAACTGCAGAGTGATTCGTGCTTTCGAGTCTCCAAACACCACAAAGGTCTCAAAAACACCAGTAAAAGTCGCTGGATTTGTCGCTTTTGACAAAAAAAAAGTTATGTTTGTGTTATAATCAGTGCTTGAAATGGAGGAAAAAGGTGGCAGTACTCTCTTTGCATTGTCAAATCATGACATTTTTACAGTGAAAAACAAAACTTGGAGATATTGCTGTTACAACAACAATTTATTGTTATTAATTAACAATATAAATTTAAAAATGTTTGTGTGAGCAAGGCTGGGTGCGTATTCTTTACAAAGACAACATTTTCTTTTTAGAAGTTGGTCATTAATAAACTTAATAGTCTTGAAGTTTGTTAAGATGGTGTACAACAATTGCATCTTGATGTTAAACAACCAAGAAAACAGCCCTGATCTTGTCTTCTCAGTCATATTTCGATATGCTTACAAGACAGCAAACATAGTAAATAACTTCATAAGAAGTAGGCCTACACTTTGGTTTTACAGTTCAAATCACTTACATTTTAGAAAAAATATTGACTGTTTTGGTCTATTTTAGCAGCGAAAATAGGTCTGATGAATCCAAAAAAAAAAAAATATTACCGCATAGCGTGTCTCACATCAACACTCAATAGTGGTTTGAATGATTCAGTGATTTTAACGAATCGGTTGAGTCAAAGATTCAATGACCCATTCACAAACATCCGTCTCATTCTTGATGAATCGGCCGTTTGAACGAATCGCTTGAATGAACGAATCGCTTGAATGAACAATTCGTTTAATAAAACCGCTTATCACCTGTATTTCCGCGCTCACCAGTCCAAACACATTTTAATTTTTTTCAGGAGTTATGTATATAAAAAAGGACAACTTTTGATGACAGTAGTTTAGTGATAAAAATTTAAAAAAAATTCAGATTTCATTTTTTTCCCCTCCCATCCTGTAGTCACTCGCGCAACATATAACAACATATAATATTAATTAAACTTTACAATTTTCAATGTCTGTACAGACGAACATATTTTACTTTTGTTTTTAAAGGTATTGCGGAGGATTTTCTTTTTCCGGGTGGATCATCAAGACTATTGGTCCTTCTAGTTGTCAATCAGGAGTGTTGAACAATTGCATTATTTAAAAAAGTGGAGAAGGCGGTTCTTTTCTAAACTTTGAGAAAATCCTCCGCTACACCTTTAAGTTAGCGATCACACGTCGATTAACAGTGGTAAAATATTCTCACAGTAACATACCTAGTATATTTGTATAAAGATCTATATTTATATTTTTACTAAATAGCACTATTACTGTTGTATACTTTTATAAAGGAATGAATGATGAATGAGTGGCCAGATCAACAATTTGGTACATTCTGACTAAAGAACACCACACTGGTGAGCTCAGCAACATAAAAATCCTGTATGTCTATAAAATGATGTATTTTGATTATACAAATCAATTACGACCTTACTAGTGATTGTTTAACTAACTGCTGACCAGCTTAGGGAATCTCTATGGCTAATTAATAAGACATAGCCTATTGCTGAATGTTACCTGTGCAACAAATACATATAGGGTGTCAGATAGTGTTGTTTTTGGCGCCCTGTTTTAATTTTAGTTTTAGTCTAGTCTTTGTGTCAAGCTGACATTTTAGTTTTTATTAGTTTTAGTCAGTTCATACTCTTTTTAGTCTAGTCAAGTTTTAGTCGAATAAAAGTCTTGGCATTTTAGTCTTATTTTAGTCAGAATTATCCTTGACAATTTGTGTCTAGTTTTAGTCGACGAAAACTGGTGACATTTTTAGTCTAGTTTTAGTCAATGAAAATTGTATTTTAGTCTCTTTTTAGTAATGCAATTCTATTTAACCCAGTCAATATAGTATATGTACCTAGCAGTAGTATAGACAAAACCAAAACTTTCTTTTAGCCAAACCCATTAAAAAAAGTTATCTTGTTATATTATACCTTATAGATATAGGAATACATCAATTTCAGACATGGAAGATGCTCTGATTGGAATTTACTTGATTTGAAGATATATATTTTACTTAATTTTATTTAACCTCTGAGTGAGTGACTTGACTGTAGGTAAAGAGTCTACATTAAAGTCTACATAATCAAAACAGAGTAGTCTAAGCAGAAACACACACACAGGGCCACTGCTGGTCAGATGGGTGCCATAAGCTGACTTTTACGGTGGTGCCACCTTTATTTAAAAAACAACAACAAAATCACAACTATAGTAGGCTATGTGTGAGAATAGCACTTTATTCAAATGCTATTGTAATCATTTATAATTGTATTTTGACAGAAACACAAACTACAATTATACAAATATGCAATATAGTATATCTGTATTTGTGTAGCTAATGGCACTATAATGTGACAAAGCTAATTTTACGTGTCAGTATAAATCCAAGCAATTTTGGAGAATTACTAAATATCTTTCTTGGAAGTAAATTGTTATGTTCTTAATAATACAGCTGTTTGATTGATTTAACACTCAAGCATTCAGTTAAGCAAGTTTAGTTAATTCATTTGGGGTTTCCGGTTTGTGACGTCACGCTGAACAGATCGTGCATCGTAGCTCCGTCGAGTTCATCATCTAAAAGCTTTTTTTTTTTACCATCTTATTCCTATTTATATAATATAACTTATTAGTTTTACATAGGAATACTTTACCGTGACGATTATTGAGCAGTACTACCACGTGAAACTATTTATCACTAATAAACACCCAGTGTTGTTAGCATATAGCCCGCTAGCATCCACACGGTGGAGGCTGAAGCTAGCATTTTCCGATCTAATGGCGGATTCATCTGATATATGCTTTTCTGACCTATCCTCACCTGAGCGGGAAGCTGTGGAGGAGTTGTTTCCCGGTTTTAGCAGATCCAAGGCGAGGTACAGCGCCCACTTCACCCTGCCTTCCGACGTCCACAAGCGAGCAACAAACATGCATTCCACGCGATGCAGCTTCACGGACCGTGAACGACATGAAAGCGATCGGGAAGCTGTGGAGGAACCGCTGCCCGGCCTTCGCAGATTCGGCAAGCCAAACATCACCCTGGCCCCAGACGTTCGCAGGCGACCGAGGCGTGTCTCAACCGAAGACGCCATCGCCCAGCATGAAAGCGGTAAGACTCCGCTAGTTATTGTAACATGTACTACTTGCCACATGTATAGTTTAGCTTCTGCTGTTAGCATAGAGGGGTTTACATGCACTAAGTGTATTGAAGTATTAAGGTTAACTGAGAAGGTTGCTGAACTAGAATCGCGCATCCGAACGCTAGTTGAGGATAGCAAAACCGCTAATGTTACTGTCGCAAATAATCTATCGAGCGAAAAGACTAATGGCTCGGTTCCGACATCAGATGCTAATATAAATATTACAAATACTGTATCGAGCGCGCATAGTGTTTATCAAAATACACATGGCTCGGTTCCGTCATCAGAGTCAAGTCGGCGGTCAAACTGGGTGACTGTTAGGCGGCATAGTCATAAACGGCGTCCTTCTAAGACCCATAACGTAACGACAATTTCTAACAGATTCGATCCCCTAAGGAGTATACCAGCTGAAACACCTTTTAAAAGTGCCCTGGTCATTGGAGATTCTATACTCAGGAACACTAACATTGAGGCTCCAAACACCATAGTCGACTGTATACCGGGAGCCAGAACGTCTGACATTAGATCCAAACTCAAAGTGCTGGCTAATGCTAAGCGGAAGTTTTCTAAGATTGTTATTCACGCCGGCACGAATGACACAAGGCTCCGCCAGTCGGAAATCACCAAAGATAATATTAAGGAGATGTGTGAAATTGCAAAAACAATGTCAGACAATGTAATATGCTCTGGTCCCCTCCCCGCCTACCGGGGAGATGAAACACATAGTAGATTAGTGTCTCTCAATGGATGGATGTCAAAGTGGTGCCCTCAGCATAACCTAGGGTTTATAGACAATTGGAAGCATTTCTGGGGAAGACCATCTCTCCTAACCCGAGATGGCCTTCATCCGTCATCGGAAGGAAGTGCTATACTCACTAAAAATCTGATCAATAGTCTTAATTCTGATATAGTATGACTATCCAGGGCCCAGGTCAGGAAACAGACAGATCGGCTTAACCGTCCATCTGTTAGCTGCCGTGATATGTCAAGACCACTTATATCCCAGCACTTCGAGTCAATCTTACCGAAATATCAGCACATTTCAACTGTATCTGTTCCCCGAAAAAATAAATACAGGGCACCGCTTGTTACATCTGGTACAAATCTGATTCAAATAAAATTAGAAAACAATACATTAACAGATGAATCTCGAATCTTAAAATTCGGCCTTCTTAACATTAGATCGCTTACCAATAAAGAACCTATTGTCAATGAAATAATTACAGACCAAAACTTAGATGTACTCTGTTTAACAGAAACCTGGCTTAAAGCAGACGACTACATTAGTTTAAATGAATCCACCCCACAAGACTATTATTATAAACACGAACCTCGATTAAAGGGGAGAGGGGGTGGTGTAGCTACAATATACAACACAATGTTTAAAGTAAACCAAAAATCTGAGCTAAAATTTAAATCATTTGAAGTAATGTTGTTAAATATGGAAATAACTGATCGTAACCACAAACAGCTTTCTATTGCTTTAGCGACAATCTATAGACCACCGGGCCACCATGCAGATTTCCTTAATGAAATAGCAGATTTCCTATCTGAGCTTGTAGTCACTGTAGATAAAGCTCTTATTGTTGGTGATTTTAATGTCCATGTGGACAACCCAAAAGACGCATTAGGACGTGCGTTTATAGATGTTCTAAATTCTCTCAATATTAGACAAAACGTGACCGGGCCAACACATACTCGTAAGCACACATTAGACTTAATTCTGTCACTCGGACTCAATATTAATGACGTCGAAATATCACCTCAGAGTGATGCAGTTTCTGACCATTACCTTGTGTCATACACTGTACTTCTAGATAGGATCACTCAATCTACAACATGCTACCGACTAGCCAGAACAATAATTTCCACCACTAAAGATAGCTTTATTAGCACTCTTCCAGACCTGTCCCAAATGAAACATGTAGCAGATAACTGTGACGATCTAGATATTGAAATAGAAAACCTAAATAATGTCTGTTCTAACACATTGGATGCCGTTGCTCCCATTCGAAAAAAGAGATTCAAAGAAAAACCGCCAGCTCCATGGTATGACCATCACACAGCAGCCCTTAAAAAGGCAGCTAGAAAAATGGAAAGAAATTATAGAAGCACAAAGTTAGAAGTATGGCGCGCAGCATGGAAACAGAGTGTTAAACACTACAGACAGGCTATTAAAACCGCCAGATCTACATATCTCAGTACGCTTATTAAAGAAAATCATAATAACCCTCGTTTCCTCTTTAGCACAGTTGCGAAACTGACTAGAAACAAAGAACAAACAGAAACCAATAGTAAACTTCAACACAATAGTAACGACTTCATGAACTTCTTTTCTAACAAAATTTCGGCTATTAGGGAAAACATCGTAGCTACCCAGGCAGCCACCACTCTACCCATTAGTTCACTTAACACTAGACTACCATACGAACATCTTGATTCATTTAAACCTACTACAATAGATGAGCTCTCTAAACTAGTCACATCATCCAAATCATCGTCCTGTATATTAGACCCCGTTCCCACAAAACTACTTAAAGAAGTATTCCCTGTAGTGTCAACCCCGGTTCTAAATATCTTTAACTCATCGCTAGAAATAGGATACGTTCCAACAGCTTTCAAACTAGCAGTTATTAAACCGCTGATTAAAAAACCACAGCTTGACCATGGAGAACTTAATAACTTTAGACCAATCTCAAATCTCCCTTTTCTTTCGAAAATATTAGAAAAGGTAGTGGCAAGCCAGTTACGCACATTCTTGACAAATAATAGTACATATGAAAAGCTCCAATCAGGATTCAGGCCCCACCATAGCACAGAGACAGCGTTGCTTAGAGTTACAAATGACCTCCTATTAACATCAAATCGTGGTGAAATCTCAATTCTTATATTACTAGACCTTAGTGCAGCATTTGACACAATAGACCACAGAATCCTACTCAATAGACTAGAAAACTATGTTGGTATCAGTGGTCAGGCGCTAGCCTGGTTTAGGTCATATCTAACCAATCGCTATCACTTTGTTTATGTAAATGAGGAAAAGTCATATCACTCCCTGGTTAAATACGGTGTACCGCAGGGATCAGTTTTAGGTCCTATCCTGTTCTCGTTATACATGTTACCCCTAGGAGACATTATCAGGAAACACAACATAAGTTTTCACTGCTATGCGGATGATACCCAGCTTTACATCTCCTCGCATCCCAGCGAAACACACACGTTTTCTAAGCTAAAAGACTGCATTAGCGATGTTAGTGACTGGATGGCACATAACTTTCTTAAGCTCAACTCCAATAAGACAGAGGTACTTATTATTGAACCAAATCGCTACAAACATAATATGTCAGATTACAAATTGCACATAGATGGCTGTACTGTGGTGCCATCTTCCACGGTTAGGAACTTAGGTGTGATGTTCGACAGCAACTTATCCTTTGATAGTCATATCGCCAACGTCTGCCGCACAGCATTCTTCCATCTTAGAAATATCTCAAAAATACGCCATATACTGTCTACATCTGACGCAGAGAAGCTTATTCATGCTTTTATGACCTCTAGAATAGACTATTGTAACTCGCTACTCGGGGGATGCCATTCAAATCAGGTCAACAAGCTTCAGCTAGTTCAAAACGCTTCTGCAAGGGTACTTACTCGATCTAAGAAGTATGACCACATAAGCCCAATTCTGGCATCTTTACACTGGCTACCAGTTAAATATCGCATCCAATTTAAAATATCACTAATCACCTACAAAGCTTTAAATGGCTTAGCACCCTCATATCTTAGAGAATTACTATCAGAATACAATCCATCACGCACACTACGGTCGCAAAATTCTGGCCTATTGATTATCCCTAGACTATCAAAAGTGTCTAAAAGTGGAAGATCCTTTTCCTACTTAGCCCCTAAGCTCTGGAATGATTTACCAACCGATGTCCGAGAATCAGACACAGTCGATCATTTTAAATCTAGACTTAAAACTTTTCTCTTCAACAAAGCATTCGCATAATTTGTCTAGTAAAGGTTCTTAACTCGCAATAGTTATTTTCACGGAACAAAGCACTCACGGTCATAACACAGACCAACCAAATAAATAAATAAAAACCTTTTCTACATGAACACTTAAAATGAATTGCATTAAATAGTTTGCCACCGTTTGCCACTGAACCTGCATTAACGACGACAGTGGGGCTTCCGGCCTTAGTCAAACGGTTTGGCACGTATGGTCGGGTTGCGATTTTGGTG
Organism: Paramisgurnus dabryanus; assembly: GCF_030506205.2. Taxonomy (NCBI): domain Eukaryota; kingdom Metazoa; phylum Chordata; class Actinopteri; order Cypriniformes; family Cobitidae; genus Paramisgurnus; species Paramisgurnus dabryanus. Next base: position 36,406,859 of record NC_133355.1, on the reverse strand, counting down.
CTTTCGTGTGTCTTGTGAATAGTATGCCATACAGACCCGTTTGCCACTGAACCTGCATTAACGACGACAGTGGGGCCTCCAGCCTTAGTCAAACGGGTTGGTATGTATGGTCGGGTTGCGTTTTTCGCGCTTTCGTGTGTCTTGTGAATAGTATGCCATACATACCCGTTTGCCACTGAACCTGCATTAACGACGACAGTGGGGCCTCCAGCCTTAGTCAAACGGGTTGGCACGTATGGTCGGGTTGCGATTTTGGCGCTATTGTAAGTCTTATGAATAGTAGGCCATACAGACCCGTTTGCCACTGAACCTGCATTAACGACGACAGTGGGGCCTCCAGCCTTAGTCAAACGGGTTGGTATGTATGGTCGGGTTGCGTTTTTCGCGCTTTCGTGTGTCTTGTGAATAGTATGCCATACAGACCCGTTTGCCACTGAACCTGCATTAACGACGACAGTGGGGCCTCCAGCCTTAGTCAAACGGGTTGGCACGTATGGTCGGGTTGCGATTTTGGCGCTATCGTAAGTCTTATGAATAGTATGCCATACATACCCGTTTGCCACTGAACCTGCATTAACGACGACAGTGGGGCCTCCAGCCTTAGTCAAACGGGTTGGTATGTATGGTCGGGTTGCGTCTTTCGCGCTTTCGTGTGTCTTGTGAATAGTATGCCATACATACCCGTTTGCCACTGAACCTGCATTAACGACGACAGTGGGGCCTCCAGCCTTAGTCAAACGGGTTGGCACGTATGGTCGGGTTGCGATTTTGGCGCTATTGTAAGTCTTATGAATAGTATGCCATACAGACCCGTTTGCCACTGAACCTGCATTAACGACGACAGTGGGGCCTCCAGCCTTAGTCAAACGGGTTGGTATGTATGGTCGGGTTACGTTTTTCGTGCTTTCGTGTGTCTTGTGAATAGTATGCCATACAGACCCGTTTGCCACTGAACCTGCATTAACGACGACAGTGGGGCCTCCAGCCTTAGTCAAACGGGTTGGCACGTATGGTCGGGTTGCGATTTTGGCGCTATCGTAAGTCTTATGAATAGTATGCCATACAGACCCGTTTGCCACTGAACCTGCATTAACGACGACAGTGGGGCTTTAGGCCTTAGTCAAACGGGTCGTCAGGTTTCATTTTCTCTTAAAGATCGGAAGGTGACCCTTATTTACCATATATACCCTCGCATTGGGCCCCCAATTTGCTAAATCCTCAACTGTGGATAACATAATTATGCCGCAATATTTAGTCTGTCTGGAACTAAGCTGAGTTAAACCACATCACTGTGTGACACTTCAATACATATGAACGGCCGCTACGCTAATACGATTTTGTTTTTCTCTCCCTGTCTCGTCCTCGACCCGAGGACGAGACAAACAGACCCAGTCCCGGCAGATGTGAAAGTCGGCACACCTCTGATCTACTGGCTGTCCTTCAACGTTATGCCCAGCTGATACCTGACCAACGATCACCGGCAGAACCGCTTAATCTCCGCTAAATCTCCATTTCCGTTCTCCCAAGGGTTTTTCCCTCCTAGGACTTATTTTTCCTCGGATAAAAGCCCGGGGTTTTTTTTTCTCCTAGGGGGTTTTTCACCCCGGGGAGGCAGCCTTTTTGGGCTTTACCTAGCTTCCTCTTCTATACGTTGCTTTAGTAATACGTGCAATTATAATATTGAGTCATAGCCGCAGCAAATTTAACTGCTCATGCTATCATGTATTCTGTTGTGCTATCTGTCGTTTTCTGTGCTTTTCACTGCTTCTATTTATGTAAAGCTGCTTTGAAACAATTGACTTTTGTGAAAAGCGCTATATAAATAAAATTGAATTGAATTGAATTGAAATAATAAATAAGGACACAGACCCTTGTTGTTAGCATATAAGTTATAAAACAACGTCTTTAGCATACATATATTTACCATGCTTCAAAACACAACGCAACACATGTCATTTAAATGATTGAAGATGCACACTGGTACATTGTACCATTTATGTAAAGCTGCTTTGAAACAATTGACTTTTGTGAAAAGCGCTATATAAATAAAACTGAATTGAATTGAATTGAATTGTTATATTATTTAAAATCACACAGATGAGTTTGTGATGCCAGCAGTCAACGCTATACACATTAACAGGCTTGTGAACCCACCTGAAAACGATGCATGCGGGTTTAATTTTGGACTTTTCGTTTCCATTTGAAGACTTGATGTGGCGGTGTATTCGTGGGCGCAGCTGGCCAACAAACATGACGTGTCGCGTGTTACTGCGCAAATGGATTGCATATGATATCAAAGCATCGCGAGAACAGACTGCTCTGCATGCTTTCTAATCGTTTCGCGGTACGTTTACGTATTTTTGCGGATCGATTTGCAGAGCGCCATTGAACACACATGATAATTTGCAGTCAGGTGGCGGGGTGCCAGGAGATGGCTAGACGAAATAACGTTATAACATTTCGTCTCGTCTCGTTTTGGTCAACGAAAATGAAGACACATTTTAGCATAGTTTTTATTTAGTAAACCACTTTAGTCTCGTTTTTATTCGTCAACAATATTGTATTATACATTTTATCATAGTTTTCGTCACATGACCAGCATTTACGTTGCGTCTCGTCTCGTTTTCGTCACGTGATAAAGGTTCGTTGACGAGGATATTTCGTCATACTTTTCGTTGACGAAAGCAACACTAGTGTCAGACTCATAGATGTGCATAATTTAAAGTTCAGGTTTTAAAGTTTGGGTCAACATGTGGCACAGCTTTAAAGCTGAAAGTTATAAAATCCTGTCAGAGGTCCAAAATGTCATTGAAACACACCAGTGGCTTTGCTGTCATCAGGATTAAACATGTTACCCCTCGAACCCTCCCTCCTAACAGAGCATCCCCACAAAACAAATCCCAATTTAACCCCCTGTACATATATACTATATATATATATATATATATATATTCACATTATTTTTTAACACATCAATAGTTATGCGCTGGCACAGAGCACATACCCTTTTTACTCCACACAGAAACAGCAATGTGTGCGGCATGGATCCTGGATCTGTTTTTTCGCTCTTCTTTATTCTTTTTTTTATGTATTATAGAAGTATCGGATCAGGACTCAGTATCCCCAGATACTCAAAATCAAATGACTCCGACTAGAGGGCAAAAAAACCTGATCGTCATCCCTAATTGCCACACTTAAAATCAACTCCACACCTTTAACATCTGTCATTCATGAGGAAATTATTTAACAAATAGACAATACCCGTCCATAAAACAGCTTTTAAACCAACTGTCCCATTACTTTTGACCCCTTTAAAAAGGGGGAGCTACATATTAAACGGCTGTAATTCCTAAATCCTTCAGCTAATTTGGATGTGAATACCATCAAAATAAAGCTGAGAGTGTGCACTGTAAGCCAATAGTCAAAATATGACTATAACTGGAAAACATTTTGGAAAACAGCTAAAACAACACAAAATGTGCCTCTGTCCCCAATATTTATGGACCTGACTGTAGCAGCCGCCCACGTAGCAACTTGAAGTTAACCAGAAACCCAGTGAACTGGAGTCGGTGCTGCGTTTACACAAACCACGTTTCAGCCGTCAAAATCGCGTCTACCGCGCCTAGTTTGCCGTTTGAACAGTTTGAATGCATTCGCGCGTGTAGAGCGAGGTAGACACGCGGAAAAAGCAAGCATTTGACGCGTGTCAGAGGCAAACTTCGCTTCTTGTGGGAGGAGCAAGTGGTAGTCTGTTTGCAAGATGACTGATGTTGATTTACATGGATTAAAGTGAAAAAAATTCTTCTGACTGAAATTTTTTTAGGCCATTTCATATTCCTTGTAAAAAGGCGAGACCAATAGCCAGGGCCGCCTTAACCTAATGTGAGGCCCTGGGGCTGAGAGGTTTTGGAGGCCCCCCATACCCTCAATTTATAGTCTCATTTTGAAAAAAAAAAAGTGTAATATCTATGTAATCTACATCACAAAATGTAGTTTTCCCTCTTTGACCCAGAAAACACCATATTATCATTAATAACATATCACTGAGCCCACTTGAGCATAAACACAAGACACTTTATTTAACAACCACACACAGCAACTTGTGGTGAAAATAAAACCAAAAGTATATATGTTTATAAGCTTTATGTTTATATAGTTTTTGGAATATACAAATTTGCAGAAAATTGCCACTCACTCACTAAATGCTCACCACAGTTGTAAAAATATAAGAAGTTAAAGTTAATTTTAAAGTGAAAATGCATTAATGTTAACAAAGATAAGTCTTTATAGACAGAATCTTGTTTTTTAATCAGTTATTTATTTTGTAGGCTATTGAAGATATAGTAGGCTATGCATTGTATTTAGTATTTATGCATACTACGCATGTAAAACGAACACGTATGAATATGCACAAAACAGACAGGGAACATACCTGTATATAAGATCTTTAGATAAGGAGATTATAAATATGAATGGTGCGATCAGGGGATGATCATTTGAGATGGTCTTGTCACGCTTTGACTTGCACATTTACCGTTGCGTCGTCTTTCTAAACCAGATGTGTGTACTGTGAGCTAACATCGCGTCATACTACATCGCTCCAGCTGCGCACGCGTCACTGATATAAACGCGAGTAAACTTAAACTTTATAACAACGAACAGCATTAATGTTCGGGAACTCCTTTTTTTATTTGGCGGCACAGTTTCTTGCGCACGGTTGGAGAGACTTCTGCATGCCAGAGACTCAGACAGCTGCACGAGCACAGAGAGAGCGAGCGCGCGCGCGAAAGAGAGAGAGAGACCTGCACCTCGCTTATTATGAAATTTCAGAAATTACTCTTTCATTTGTTGGTGGATTATTTCCCGTTTCTCTGTCACACTCAGTCTAACATGCAGGAATGCCAAGTTGACAACGCGCACTTAATTACATTACACGGAATAGAAAAATCTGTTACGTCTGATATTTTATTTCACAGTAAGTTACCACGGACCAATCAGCAGCCATGTAACGTGCAGTTAGAGTGATTGACAGAGAACCTGACAAGTTAAAAAACAACATGAACGTGAACTTGGGAGGCCCCTGAACTTGGGAGGCCCCTGGGCTTCAGCCCAGGTAAGCCCGTGCATTAAGGCGGCCTTGCCAATAGCATTCTAAGGGGAGATGTTTTTTGCCATTAATGCCATATTAAAGTCTACTGTGGCATTTATAGGGTTGCCAACTGCTATGAAATACAGCAGCAGTGCGAGTATGTTTTTTGTGAATAAACAGTGTTAACACTTAATTACAACATATGATAGCTTTATTAATAGTTTGTTAATTTACAGCTTTACTTTTAACACAGTCCTTTAATTGAAGCATTACCTTTAATATCTGTCTAAAACAAAACACTTGTGACTCCTGCACTAAGGGTTAAAAACGTTATCCCTTCATGTTAATCAACTTGTTGTGACAAACAAAACAAAAATTTATTCTGTAAAATGTAGTTTGCAGGGCATTTCAGATTAAGGTGAAACAGCTAAATAACTCCCTATATAAAAAGAAATATGAATATCACCACCTTTAATGAACCTTAATTATTTATTAATTGTAAATCTTATTAATGTTGGCATTTACTTATAAATTTTTTTAAATCAAGGTTGAAACTGTTAACATTAGTTAATGCACCATGAACTAACATCAATTACTTTAATGACATAAACATGAATTAATAAATGCTTATACACAGCAAAAACTGGAGAGTTAAAATTTCAGTGTTAAACATTTCTGAGTTGAATTCAACACCCAAAGAGTAAATTTATCATATTTAGAGTAAATTGTTGTTCAGAGTTGGAGTTAATCTACAGAGTTAATCATGCCGGTGTTAAACTAACTCCTTGGAGATGTAATTACACTCCGCCCACACATTTTAGTCTTCCAATTCCATGTGTCCTGCAGATTGAATTGTAAGTAAAACTAAATTGTTTACACTATTTTTTGTAATGCTCCTCTGTAACTTTATCTTCTCTATCACCATCTCTGTTTGAAACCTAAAAGTGCATTTTACATCTAACTTGTAAAGTTTGTTGGCTGTTTTATTTAAAGTCACCATCATTGTGATCAGTGTTTCCATTTCATTAGCTCATTTGCATTTTAATGTTCACAGCTAAAGATGGCACACTTTTGCCTGCACCTACAAAGTGGTAATTATAACAGTAAATTACATGTGGGGTATTTTGAGCTAAAACTTCACATTTGCACTCTGGGAACACCAAAGAGTTATTTTACATGTTAGAAATCTCATAATATGAGCCCTTTAACACTTTTTTGAGTCAAAGAAACTCTGGCCTAGTGTTAAAATATTAACTCTGACCTAGTGTTAAAAAATTAACTAACACTTATTTGAGTCAAAGAAACTCTGACCTCGTGTTAAAATTTTAACTCTGACCTAGTGTTAAAAAATTAACTCTCTTGAAAGTGTTCATTTAACTCTGATAAGTGTGGAGCTATATAAACTCTGAAAAAGTGTTGAAATCAACTCTGTGAGTTAATTTAACACTGGAGTTTTTGCTGTGTATACTCTATATTTTCTATAGTTTGTTCATGTTATATAATGCATTTAAAAATGTGAACAAATACAACTTTTTCATATCATATTATTCAGTACACAAACGAATAATCCAGGGTCTGTTCTGCTCACACAACAGTTTACAGTCACAGCTCTAATACAGTAACGTTATGTATGAATATAAACCCTGAACGAGCAACTCGAATTAAACTCGTGTACAATTCGCACAGGATGCCTGTAATCATAGTGACAGTTGTACACTGAATGACTGTACCTTTATCAACAAATTATTATTTTACAATAGAGGCAGAGCTGAGGTGCTATTTTATGTGCAATGTTATGCACTTAAAACAACGCATTGTGCGCAACGTGCGTATATTACACAAGAACAAAATTCAAGCTCACGTATAAACAGTCAGTGATGAAATAAGGATAATAAACAATAATCTATATATCTTAGTAAAGGTATAAATTGCTTTAGTCAAGAGCAGTGAGAGATTAATTGTTTAATTAACATTAGTGATAGATACGCAAAAAAGTTAACTTTTTTTTGCTGTTTACTTTCTCCTAAGCTCTAAATGGTCGTGTTTGAGGATACTTGCAAATACTGGATTTTTGACGAATTACCTTAAGTAAATAAAGCGGCAAAAATACTCACAAGCTCAAAGAGAAGCGAATGCGCGACTTGCTTATTCCCCTCATACAGACAGGTGGATGACATCCAAGTACTGCGAGAGCATTTCGGAAGCAGTCTCGTCTAATGAGTTCTCGGTTCGCTCTCACGGGATTTTGATGTCATCTGACTGCCTCTTGGTTCTTGTGGCGCCAAGTGAAGTTTACCCATGAGTTTAACAACTCGTTGTATCAGCCTCTGGTTAGATCAGCGTAGCGGTCAAAAACGATCACGTACGAGACAAACCAATACAGGACCCTAGGCTTCCTGTGCAAAGACACGTAAATTACCTGGCTGTTTGATTTTCTTAGCCCACGAACTGAAAGGCTTGCCAATCTTCCTCATTTCGCTAAGTCAAGTTAATCTCCATTGGTCTTATACACCTTTATCGATGTCCAAAACATCGGATCCTTCCTGCATTACAAGTATATGTCCATGCTAGCAGAAATAAAGTTTTACCTCAGCTTAACGTGAGATACAGACAGAAAACCCGGAGTGGATCAGGTGCGTATGATTACAGAACGCTTACAGTGGAGAGAGGAACGTGATTTCGCTCCACTCCAGGCTTTGATCACATTCCACTTAACAAGGTGAATACACCGCGTCTTTATGAAAAGTTAATTTAATAATTTTGCAACTGACGGAAATCCGTCGTAGACTCGCTGCAATCGACGGAAATCCGTCGCTACAATGGAGAACTTTAAGCCATGTGATTTATCGAGAGAGTAACCAGTTTGTATTGGGTAACCTACTATAGGGGGAAATTAAATGGCACGGGTCGATAAACGTCACGTGACTCAAAAGTGAAATGTGTATCGGATGCACCGATAGGATTTTTTTGGGCCGATACCGATATTAAACACTTGTATAGAATACTATACAGCTGGTCTATAAGCTAGTTCATTTCTGCATCAAATTATTTTTACTGAACATGGATTGGATCTAATTAACATTTAACTGACCAACATAATAAGAGAGGCACAAATTAAGCTAAAACTATTATAATAAGACAGCATGACAACCTTAAAAGGTGGTTTTTGCTATTCAGCATTTACAACCCCAAATCAGAAAAAGTTGGGACACTGTAGAAATTGTGAGTAAAAAAGGAATAGAATCATTTACAAATCTCATAAACTTATATTTTATTTAAAATAGAATATAGATAACATATCAAATGTTGAAAGTGAGACATTTTGAAATAGCATGCAAAATATTGGCTCATTTTGGATTTCATGAGAGCTACACATTCCAAAAAAAGTTGGGACAGGTAGCAATAAGAGGCCGGAAAATTTAAATGTACATATAAGGAACAGCTTAAGGACAAATTTGCAACTTATTAGGTCAATTGGCAACATGATTGGGTATAAAAAAGCCCGTCAGAGTGGCAGTGTCTGTCGGAAGTCAAGATGGGCAGATAATCACCAATTCCCCCAATGTTGCGGCGAAAAATTGTTTTCCGAGTTTCTCAGAGAAAAATTGCAAAGCGATTGAAGTTATCATCATCTACAGTGCATAATATCATGCAAAGATTCAGAAAATCTGGAAAAATCTCTGTGCGTAAGGGTCAAGGCTGGAAAACCATACTTAATGCCTGTGATCTTCAGGCCCTTAGACGGCACTGCATCACATACAGGAATGCTACTGTAATGGAAATCATAACATGGGCTCTGGAATACTTCCAGAAAACATTGTCAGTGAACACAATCCACCGTTGGATTGCTAAAACTCTATAGGTTTAAAAAGAAGCCATATCTAAACATGACCCAGAAGCGCAGGTGTTTTCTCTGGGCCAAGGCTCATTTAAAAATGGACTTTGGCAAAGTGGAAAACTGTTCTGTGGTCAGACGAATCAAAATTTGAAGTTCTTTTTGGAAAACTGGGACGCCATTTCATCCGGACTAAAGAGGACAAGGACATCCCAAGTTGTTATTAGCGCTCATTTTAGAAACCTGCATCTCTGATGGTATGAGGCTGCATGAGTGCGTGTGGCATGGGCAGCTTACACATCTGAAAAGGCACCATCAATCCTGAAAGGTTATCCAAGTTTTAGAGCAACATATGCTCCCATTCAGACGTTGTCTCTTTCAGGGAAGACCTTGCATTTTCCAACATGACAATGTCAGACCACATACTGCATCAATTACAATGTCATGACTGCGTAGAAGAAGGATCTAAGTACTGAAATGGCGCACAAAAACGGGTGAAATGAGAAATGGCGACACTGTCGGCAGATGGAAGAAACACGTGAAAGTGACAACACTGCCTCTCATAAATAACATGAAGACTTCACAAAGCAAGTCTTACAATTACCAGCCTTACACGAACACCCGTTTGATCGATCAGCAGTGAAACAAAAAAATAAAGAAATCGAAAATTATTCAAATGAACACATATTTGCTAAAAGAAAAGTGAAATATGTTCTGCAATAATATTGGCATGTTGTGCAATTCATCCTCATAAAGAATATAGTTCACAGAACGAAATAATGTACAAAACTGATATTCTGGCGGAGCAGATATAGATGCAATTACATAGACAGATAGATAGATAGATAATTAAGGAGATATATAGATAGATAGATAAATAAATAGATAGATGTATTAATTGTCCACTGGGGAAAGTTGTTTTCATAATAAACCATATCTTCATAATCTACCGAATTATGGTATTCATACATATGCCTTTAGTGTGTTTTATTTTTGATAAAACAATGTATAGCGTACACTCTAAAAACAAACGGTGCTATATAGCACCAAAAGTGGTTCTTTGCTCGTAATCATAGAAGAACCATTTTTAGTGCCATATAGCACCGGTGAAGCACCTGTGTAGAACCATATAGTGCTATGTAGAACCAAATGTGGTGCTATAGTGGTGCTATATGGCCCCTATATGGTTCTACACAGGTGCTTCACCAGTGCTATATGGCACTAAAAACGGTTCTTCTGTGTTTGCCATGATTTCGCAATCAATGCATATTAAATTGTGGGCGTTTCACGGACTATTTATGGACAACTATGGGCGTGTCATGAAGCCGCAAAAGCTGCGCTACATTTAGAATTGATTGTGATTTATTAAGGGAAAAATGCGTAGGATGTGCGTGCGCACGGTTTTATAAATCCGATTATTTCTGTGCGTACGCGCGTCCTATGTTTCATCCGTACGCCACTTCTGACGCAAATCCTACGCAAAGTTTTATAAATGAGGCCCCAGATCTGTCACCCACAGAAAACATTTGGCGCATCATAAAAAGGAAGATGCGACAAAGAAGACCTAAGACAGTTGAGCAACTAGAAGCCTGTTTTAGACAAGAATGGGACAACATTCTAGTGTTGTCAAAATGATCGATATTTCGATACTGAAATTTTAAAATGATTCGAATACTCGTGTCCCGCGGAATCGATACTCCGAGACAAGCTGCGAGTTGTTTTTTATGTAACTCTGCAAACACCAGCTGCGCATTCTCGCTCTCTCTCTCTTTTTCTTTTAAACGGCGCCGCACACACAGTGCACGTGAATGCATTGCTCAGCCTCCTCTCCTCATCTCGTTCGCTCTGGTTTAACAGTAGTACAAGAAAGCCAAGCAGCATTGCTATGTGGAGGTTTTTTCGGATGCGAGTCAAATAAACATGCGAACCCGAAGGACACAAGTGAAGTAAGCCAAATATGCGTTGCTACAGAACCGCGTGCTAACAGCGCTAGCAAAGCACTGAAGGACGGATACGCCGACGAGAGATTGATAATCATCCCAAAGTATTAATTCTAGACTTACCAAATTGTTGTTGATATGCGTGTTGTCACGTTTTGCCTGTAATGATCCAAGTTAATACAATCGCCTCACAGTTATCAGACTTAGGAAATTAGACAGCATTTTAGCTGACAAGAAAATACTTTTACTGTGGTAAAAAGTAAATGAACCCAGATACTGTTGTGCTTAAAGTTCACAAAAACACGTCATTTATTAACCCTCATGTCGTTCAGTGAGGTATATTTTCACATTTACACTATAATCTGTTTATCATATAAATGTTAATGTATTAACATTAACAAACAAAAAGCAATGCATTTGTTTAAGTACTTGTTTATCTTTTTTTACTATGCTAATGCTCACTAGAGAAAAACTATGATAATGCTGCTAAAATTATTCTTTTTTTTACCTTGAATGCCATTGCTCGAATTATTTTTTTTAATTTTGATATATTTTACAATTTGCTTAAATGTTTAATATATCTGCTGTTCATATGTTCATTTATTAGTGTGTTATGATTAGAATGTTGTCCCATATAAAGCACAGCAATGAGATTTGAGAGTGTTTCTTCCTTTTCAGAAAAAGTATCGGAATCGAAACCATTGACATAGTATCGGTATCGAACCAATAATTTTGGTATCGTGACAACACTACAACATTCCTATTCCTAAACATTCAAATTTTCTGGCCTCTTATTGCTACTTGTCCCAACTTTTTTTGGAATGTGTAGCTCTCATGAAATCCAAAAAGAGACAATATTTGGCATGACATTTCAAAATGTCTCACTTTCTACATTTGATATGTTATTTATATTCAATTGTGAATAAAATATAAGTTTATGAGATTTGTAAATTATTCCATTCCTTTTTTACTCACAATTTCTACAGTGTCCCAACTTTTTCTGATTTGGGGTAGTATTTAATTAACAACATTAACTCATTTTTTTTTTTACATGTAATGGATTTCTTTATGCAGTTAATTAATAAACAATTGGTATCGGCCTTTCTCGTGCTATTGCCGATATGCCGATAGTTTCAAATTCATCAAAAATCGGTCGATAAATATCGGCAGCCAATACATCAGTGCATCACTAGTATTTACAACTTACCAGGTTGCCCAATGTCCTCATTGACACTCTTCCAAGCGAGGTCCTTTTTATTCCTGTTTCTATAGAAATAAGAACTTGTGTCGTATAGCTCCAGGTGACTGCTTACGGACAATATCAAGCCTTCATACTGAATAAGTGACTCCGGGCGGGGCTGCCACCACAGCAGCAAGCAGGCTCCTGATTGGTTAACGCGGTGCGAAATTCCTCCAAAGTTAAAATTTTTCTTACATCCAAGACCATTTCGACTCGATTCTGATAGGCAGGAGTTTTTAAATGGCCCTGTGCTTATTTGTGTTTAAGATCGGTCTGAAGACCGTTAAAGGTTTCAATACGGCACGATTTGCGGTGTGACCGGGTCAGAGTCACAGTCTTTGTGTCAAACGTGCTGGGTGTGGAATAAATTGCTGCTGATGTCGGATAACTAGTTATAAATAGGCTATAAATATAAGAAAAACTAAATGACAGCATGAAAATTATAAAAAAAATACATGTTAGTTTACAGTAGCCTATATTCTACATAAAAAAATATTATGTACATTTAATTACTATGGGCGCCCACTGCCACCACAGCTGGAAAAAATTCTAGAGGGAACACTGCACAGGGCTTAAAGTGAAAAAAAATCCTGAGCCTGAACTTTCTGTGGCTCAACCAGGACTTTTACCAAGCCCGTTTTTTCTATTAAAGGTAGGGTAACACATTTTGAAAAATGCTAACGGTAGCCGCCTAGCAGTGAAATCCCGATCCCACCCTCAAGTCAAATCGCCATCCAAAGTCACGCCTCTTTCAACCACATGAACACGCACAGATCAGACGGTCACATCTCATGTCTCATTCACCCGTGAGAAAACTTTGCATTACAAAGTGAATAACACTTCCAAAATAACCAACATAAACAACTGGTTTACATCAGAATTAGTTTAAGCACATGTTCGGTTGTGTAGACGTAGTAACTATATCGTTATGCTAATCCGTAAACGAACACAAATTTCATAAGCAACACAATGTTTCAAAGTAGAATATATGAATCCATCTCAATACAAACATATCGCGTACCTACCTTACCAAAATAAACAGTGCAACGACCCTTTCAGACCCTCTGCCTCCTGCAGCTGTTTGCATCTCGTGGTAAAGCAGTAAAGTTACCGATGTTAATTTGGGTTTTTGCTCTTGCTGATCCAGGCGGTTTTTGCTGTTGTTGTTATAAAAGATGCCTTTCGTTTTGTGGCTCCTGTGTAGGTTGTCAATTCAGCAGAAAAGTTTGCTGTTCTCGTAGTTTACAGGAGGTGAGCGTACGTGAACGCGCCGATGACGTATGGTGTCTGCGTGGACTCGCTGCGCGGTGGGAATTCAAATTACGCTTACGTATGACGGACAAAAAAGGAAACGTCCGTTCGGACCGAAATCTATGATTTGTTGAAAATTTTTTGGTCCTACGCCTTTCACAGATGACATAAATTTCTACAAATACATTTAAACAACTTAACACAGTGATTGCTATCAGGATGTGAGGAGACTTTTAACCAGCATAACTAAAAATGTTTCAGGATCAAATCTGTTACCCTACCTTTAACCAATTCTATGTGCCAAAAAAACTGAAAAAACAAGCTCCAGGTTTTGGAAGTTTACTGCACCAAGTGCCTAAAGCAGGGGTCTCAAACTGGCTGTGGGCCATTTCTGAGATGGACATCTTGTTGGAGGGCCGTAGAGCTATTTTAACATAAAACCACAATATTTCTGTATATGTACTGCATTTAGGGCTGGACCAGAATATTCGAATATTCGCTCCGTGGGTTGACATTCGATTTTCAGTTTTGAGATTCGAATATTTATATAAATATTTTACAGCGTTAATGCAGAGCTTTTGCTAGGCAGGAAGTGCGCTTCACGCTCCCGCTCTATAGGTGGCGCAGAGAGACCAAAAACCATAGCCAACAGCCACCAAATGCCACCAGTGGAAGAGATCGCCTCGAACGGAAAGCACGCCTCCTACTTCGGCATTCACGCTAATAGTGTTGTAAATAACGTTCAGTTTCTTGCAAAAACTGATTGATTTGCTTCACAAGACGTCAATATGTCACTCGGAGTTATGGGGGATTACTTTTTTATTGGAGATATATATATATATATATACTAGTCAACATTTCAAGTGGATCAAAACCTTTCATAAAAGTTGTCTTAAAATATTGGACAATATGCGTTCTTGTCTTAGGACACCTTTGATAAACTTTTTTGATCCACTTCGAATGTTGACTAGTGTATATATATATATATATATATATATATATATATATATATATATATATATATATATATATATATATATATATATATATATATATATATATATATATGCTTTAGCTCTTAAAGTGTGCGGATCGGTTGACTTGCATGACGGAGCACGGGGGTTTCTGCAAAATATCTTCTTTATTGTTCTACTGATGAAAAAACATATTGGATGGTGTAAGTGTAATAATTAAACTTGATTTTGAAAGTATGCTACAGTTTTATTATAGTTTGTTGAACTTCGTTCATTTATTTTCGTTGTTTTATTTAAATAGCCTACCCTTTACGTTGTCAGTAATTACTGTGCTGCTAATTTCTAATACGGTAATGTTTGTTTGTTAGAAAAATGTTAGGCTTCCTTATTAAAAGTATTGCTCGTGTTTTGTTTCACTAATGCTGTTCTCGCAGAACGCATGACAGGTACGCCGCTTCCGGCTTGCGCTGTTCTGTAGTTTATTAATATTTAATAAAGTTTATTAATTCTAAACGTGTCACATGTCCATATTGCACGAAAAAAAGGCACTACACTCCCTTGGGTCCGCAGCAACACATCCGCCACATAATAAAACTGTAGACAGACAAACAGACAGACACACACACACACACACACACACACAGAGATTCCTGCCTTTATTAAAGAGAAAAATATGTTCAGCCCCTCCTTCCGAAGCTTCGAATATTCGATTTCATTTCTACTAGAGCTTCGAAGCTCAAAAAAATGGTATTCAGAACAGCCCTAACTGCATTTAAATTTTATTATTAAACATATAATAATACATAAAACAGTGCTTTCAATCTATTTTATACTTTATAAGAGTAAGTAAATCTTTTCTAAGCCTTATCTTAAATTAATAAATATAAAAATAATACAAACTTTTTATTATTTTTAAACTTTTCTATTAAAACCTTGCACTAAACTAACAAATTAAATTCCTGAATACATTTATGAACAATTATAGCCTATAGATTTATTTTGGACTTGAATATGTTCGATCTCTGTAAAAATTTATATTGCTGCTCCATGTGTAACTGCATAGCAAAGCAACATAATGATATATTAGATATACTTTATTATTCACTTATATTGAGTTGAGTGAGCTTCATGAGACTACTATAGGCTACTTTTATCTTTTGCACGTTTCTCCTCATCTTTCCTCTCTTCATAACCTGGGCACTTGGCTTTTTCCTCATCCGTAGTTTAATATGCGTTGCATTACATCTCCCGCTCGCAATGCTTATGAGGTGTTGCCAATAAAAGCTGTGACTTGAACTAACAAACCCCACGCAGCTTTTCTCTGAGTAACAGAGTAACCCCGAGTTACAGTACAGCTCTTCTTTGTACGAACACTTCAAGTCCCGACCAGATTAACTGATCGCATGGTGACAATGATATGATTGAAGTGAGGTACAGATGAGCAATAAAATCTGATCACGTATTCCGTTATCCTCGCTGGTCAGAGTGAGAGCTGCTCATGGTTGCGTAGCAATGGAGGACGCCCAACCTCTCACGCACATGAAAAAAAGAGTTGCATTTACTCGCGTTTAACACGCGTTTTTAGACCCGACATGTGAACAGCCCCTTAAAAGTTTACATCAATAATTAAACAAATATAAAACAAAGTAAATGAAAATCTTTCTGCTGGGCAGATTATATTATATTTTTGAAAGCAGACACAGGCCGCATAGAAGGGGAGGAATGGTCGCGGGCTGGGAGTTTGAGACCACTGGCCTAAAGCCTTACCATGTCTTGTCCTTTTTCTTCAAGCAATGTCCAGCGCCACTTGTTTTTACTTTCTTCTCCAAAGCAGATGTATTTTCTTCTGGTTTAAGAAAGTTCATTCTCCATAGCGTGCGTAGCCTACAAACTAACTGCGAACTGGTTCACTTTCTGCACTAGACCCGCCCTACTCTCTAGCAATTGGCTAAGACAACCTAATATCATGCCCCTATTGGCTGTGCCCGCTGACTCGTGAATCAAGGTGGTAGGTTGAAGGGGACCGGTTATTATTAGTTTGTTAATTCAAATGTAGCCGCTCGGTATGCGCGCTCAAAATGGAAGTGACGCGCTCGTTTTTTTCCGTGCCGAAAGTGCCGCCGAGTGTAATTTGCAAGTTTTGCCTGCACTGGAGTCCGGACCTTCCCACAAGCCGGAAATCCGTCCCCCGGCCGGAATACTTTAAGCCCTGCACTGCAAATGCTATTTTGACTTGACATTTTTTGTTTTCTTCATTTTACTTTTTAAACAAAACAGCTAGATGCAGACATTTCAGGGACTAAAAACAAATTGTGCAGAGCTGAGTAACATGTTTTAGTCTTGCGCAATATGCCCCAAAGTGAGATCACCCTATTGTCAGCCTGTAAGATCGCTGATACACAACAGTATCGGGGGGGGGGTGGTACTATGGAAGTGAATGGGGCTCACGAAGGGTTTGGGATTAAACATTCTTCAAAAAATCTTCCTTCGTGTTCATCAAGAACAAAAAAAATTTACAGGCTTGTAACAACATAAGAGTGAGTAAATGAAGACTGATTTTTAATTTTTGGATGAACTATCCTTTTAAGCAGAAAGCAGCAGCCGAAGGGGGTTGGTTTTAACCTAAAAGCGACTTTAGTGTAACATCCCATATTTTTCAATTTTCAAAAGTAATCAAATATTAACTATAAATCACTTGTCTTCTCTTCAAATAAAGTTTATACAATTGAAATCTTTAACTACTACACATTTCATGTGGGTTTCAGTTGTTTACCTTGAGCGGCTGCTGGTTCGACTATGGCTTCTGCTCTTGCGAGACCTTCGGCTCCTGGAGCGAGACCTGTGGAATGCGTTAAGGCAGATATGTTAGACATGACCTCTAGGAAATGTGGACAGCTGTTATTACAAACTTAGTTAACTGCAATTACCCAACATCAGAATTCAAATTTAAAAATATGAATAATAGCTTTTTTGTGTACCTGGAGCTGCTGCGGGAGTAGGAGCGCCGGCGCCTGGCACCAGGCCTGTCCTCGATGAGACGAATCTTTCTTCCATTGACCTCAGTGCCGTCAAGTTTTTTCAGGGCTCTTTTCATATCCGCATACTGTCTGAACTCTATAACACCCTCATTCTTGCGGCCTGTATTAGCATCTGCATAAGTCACTTCACCAGCCTGTCGCATGTAGTCCTTATATAAAGCAATGAAATATTAGTGACCCTCAAGATAGAGAAAGGGTGTAAGCATAGCAAATTACTTATAACCAGGCTTCTTAAGACTCCATAAAACTGCTTTTCATTTCAATGACATATTTTCAATTAAAACATAAGCAAAGAACCTTGGGTACTTGGGACTGCCAGGCAGAGGCAGGATGTATTGGCCAAGGCATTATCCTTCTAGAAAACATTTTATTAGATAAATATTTTGTAGTGCAATCAGCATACAGATGGCCTTTAAAGAGCACCAATTATCCGACTTACAACTGTAGGTGTTTATGGCCCTATTCGGATGGTAACTGTTTCTCATGAGGATGGCTGTAAAAATATATTTGCATGCCCCCTGCGAAATAAAACTCATGCATTCGGATGATACATTTGTGGTGGATGTGTGAATTTATTATTCGAAACACCTGAAAATGCACTGCCCGTGTGGTTAATTACAAGATAATTTAAATGAACCGGATACTTTATTATATGTATTGAATACTGTCGTGTCATTTTAAAATTTTATTTAGCACGTGTTGCTTCTAATAGACATTTTAACAGTTTTACTCGGGTGGTTGGAGAAAACGGACTATAAAATGACAATAACATCACTGACCACCCCCGGAAATTATGAAAATACCATACATCCCCATGAGAAACTATTACTGTCCGAACAGGGCTTAAGTTTTACTATCTTTTACTATCTACGTGTCATTCTTCCCGGACGCGTCCTGGCCAGGATTTCGGTGCGTCTTCCGGAAGTCGTATTTATTCAGTTAAAAACATAAGACATGCAATCGTAGTTTCAATCTTCCCTTAAAATGTAACTGTTGCTTTTCTGTAATAATAATCCTCTATGACGTATGCGGTCGATAAATTAGACTTCCGGAAGACGCATCCGAAATCCTGGCCAGGACACGTCCGGGAAGAATGGCACGTATTGTCACCCTAATATATATATTAGGTCTGAAGCTCTTTTCCCTGCTTCTTCCCCGGCTCTGCCATTTGCAACAATCACTAGCCGTGTTTAGCTCGCCTGCCTCTGTGTTGTTGCCATAAAGTGATCCTGCTTCTCGCGATATCTGAGACTTTGCGAGAATGAAGGATGCCGGGTCAGATCCAGCGAACTTGCAAGTGGGGTATTCTTCCTACAGGTGGTAGGGGCGGGCGAGAGAGTCTAAATTCGTCCGGTAATGAGTCATTTAACCATATACCGACTTACGAAGATGATTTATTAACAAAAATGCTGCCGAGTGAACGGCCCTTTACAGGCACTAATATTTTCATCATCACGGCACCGGAAATACGTCTTAAATACGTCTATAACAACGTGTTTGTCATTTAACTTAAGTAAATTAAAACAGTGGACAACATATAAGAGTTCATCATTTGTGCTCTGCATTGGGTTATGTGTGAATAATCCGAAAATAAAAACTGCATGTAATCAGGAGTGAAGATGAACGTCATGCAGTGAACAACATCCAGTCATGTAAACGTCTTAATGCGATTACGTCCTTACTCTGTTTATTGGAAATAATCACATTATTGGTGTACATGTAAACATACTCATTGATTCAGCCAGAGGTCGAGCAGCTTTCACACCACAGATGGACCGCGCCAGAGTCAGGCATGAAAACGGGTCAGGGGTGAAAAAGGTGAGAAGGGTACTCGAGGGGCGATGTGGCCTGTGATGGGGCCGCGAGGTGGGGGGGATTAATAAAATAAATTTTATGGCCTCATTAGGGGACATGCTGTAACTTGTTTATTCTTAAGGCATGTGATTGGCCAAAAAAAGAAGGATGGAACCCAACATCCCAGCAGAAACAAAAAAAAGCAAAAAAATACATTATGACCATTATTTAAATTATTTAATTTTGATTGTAAATTTCAAATGTAAACATTTGACTAGTAAGTTAACAGAAACCATGTTTAATTAAATGGGTTGATAAATCTGGAAAGCTGTAACAAGTAGCATTCCCTTACTATTTTACATCTGCAATAATTTTATTTTGCATCTGATCTGACCATCAGTCACAAGGCCATACAATTTTAAGTTGGCCTTGGAATAGGGTGGACCTAAAGGCCTACATGTAACACCCTGTTTATTTTAAGTATTTGACAAAAACAAAGATCTGTTGTTATTGTGAATGTACACATATTAAAGAAGACCCTTTACAGTTTCAAATGTGACCCGATCTGGCGAAATGAGTCGGAAGTCGCAACGTTCTATTTTAAGATATGAGCCGATAATGTGGAAAAACAATGAAATTATCAAAAAAAATATTTTTAGCTAATTTCAAAGAACAGACATTAAAACATAATCTCCCAAAGTTTCGTAGTCCAAATAATTGAGTAAAGGTGTTTAAATGACTATTAAAGTTGAAACAGTTTTACTTAATCCGCTGGAAATTGCTTTTCTCAAATACTCTCGTCACCTCCGAGCATTCCGGGGATCCCCTGAAACGTCACTATCTCTCCAAATATGGTGTTACACGTTGTTTTAGAGCCAATCAGAAATCTTCATAAACGCTGATCGTTTGTCAATGGGAAACCCCGGGGCACCTGATTGGTTCAGCCATCCTCTTGTCAGTCTCGCAGCACACTACTCTCCTATTTAACTCATTTTTGAATTGTTTACACTGTTATTGTTAACTAGCCTACACAAAGATATGATTGCATAGGCAAGCATTATTTGTTTTCTTTTTGCTTGTCTCTCTGTTTCTCTCATTTTCTCTCACACGCGCGCGCACACGCGAACACGCACGCGCACACACACACGCGCACACGCACACGCGCACACGCACACGCGCACACGCGCACACGCACACGCACACGCGAACACGCACACGCGAACACGCACACGCGAACACGCACACGCGAACACGCACACGCGAACACGCACACGCGAACACGCACACGCGAACACGCACACGCGAACACGCACACGCGAACACGCACACGCGAACACGCACACGCACACGCACACACACGCACACACACACTGGTTTCCATGTTCTATTCCCTTCCCCTAACTCAAACCCCAACCATCACAAAAACCTTTCTGTTACTTCACATTTTCAATAAACATCATTCTGTTTGATTTATAAGCTTGTTTCTTGGTTTACTGAAATAGCATTTATATTAATGTCTTTGGTCAAATTAAGCTGTAAAATAAATTGTTTATCCCTTTAAAAATGCAATGGATTTTGAAAGATATCTACAAAAAAGGGGCAAAAAACTTTAAAGGCGTTTTTCTCAGGTTTTCAGTTGGAAAAAGAAGACAGACAACCTTAATTCAAATGTCTATATCTTTAAAACCATTCAAGGTATGACTTTGACTAGGATATCATTTGAAAGCTTATTATCTCCTCTTTCCACTGATACCAAAATCTCAATTTTGAAATTTGGGTCACTGTGACTCATTTTGCTGGATCAGGTCACAAATGATGTCAAACACGTAAGTGTATGATTATTAATTAGAGATGCTCCGATCAGCATTTTTGGGGCCGATCACCGATCACCAAGATCATGATCAGCCGATCAGTGCCGATCACAGAATGGCAGTGGAATGGGAATCTTTTATCTATAATCTAGCAGAGTTTACACCATTTGTAGAAATGAAACTAACTATAAATTAGGTATATTATTGTTTTAATAGAGAATCAAATAAATAAGCACAACAAAAATTTCTTCTTGCAAAGAGAAATGTAATATGCCTTTAAAAAGGTTTATGTCTGTTAAAAGTATTTAAAATTAAACACTTCACAGTCTTTACTGTATGAATTAAATATACACGCATTTGTATGAAGTACAACAGTTTTTCACTGATGAGCAGAGAGTAATTTTATTGAGAGATGAATTAGGATACTGTAGCTTTAAGACATGGGAGCGATCATTCTCTTCACATGCACTGATGACCGGCTGCTGTGTATGCGTGCGGCGGGTGTCAGCAAACAAGAGCAGCTGTGAGGAAAATGGAAGTTTAAACCTTAAAAACTTTAAAACGAATGCAAGTAATAAACTTTCGGCATGAGGATGCAATTGTCCGCGATAGATATGTGTTGTCTACGCCAGTGGTTTTCAATCTTGTCCTAGGGGACCCACTGCCCTGCACATTTTGCATGTCTCCCTTATCTAACACACCTGATTCAGATCATCAGCTCATTAAGGGACAGATCCATGAACAGAACTGGGTGTGTCAGTTAAGGGAGACATACAAAATATGCAGAGCTGTGGGTCCCCTAGGACAAGATTGAAAACCACTGGTCTACGCTGTTTGATAGGAATGTGAAGACGCATCGCGCTGAGGACCGGAGCACGTCCTCATAGAAAATATGCATATCTCTGTAAAGGCAGAGATCCAAATCTGCACGTCACACATGAGCAACGGGTTACAAAATGCTTGCACTGTCTAAAATGGTCTCTAATTGCAGCCGCATCAGGAACGCTATGATGACAAAAGTAAACAGAAAGATCGGCTCATGAGATCGGCAAATTTAGCGAGTGCCGAGAGCGTCATTTAATGCCGTAATCGGCCGATTACGATCGGCGACCGATCGATCGGAGCATCCCTATTATTAATGATGAAGTATTTTAAGTTGATTCTGCTATGATTAGGAGAAAACAAGTTGCCGCGTTTTTGGACCCCTGGGGGTTAAAATTACTTAATTTTACAATATAGTACTGGTTAAATTGATTACATTATGGCTTTTGAGTTTGTGTTTGTATGCACACCAAAAACAGTTCACTTTAGGATCTTTGTCGCTCAAATAGTGTAAAATCACTTAAATGTTACTGTAAACAATAAACTTTCTTATATTACAGTATTCGTAGCAGTATGTTCTTATTAACAGCATTTCATGCAACATTTTGCAGTTTTACCATATTTACATTTACGTATTTACAGCAGTAGGCTACTAACATTAGACCATGTGACTTACAAGCGAGGAGTATGTCCATCATTCGTTCTAATCCATTCCAATAAAAAAATCTTGCAGGTCACTTTCCAGTGTCAGTATTAGGGGTGTAACGATACACCAATTGTACGGTTCTGATCGGTTTACGGTTTTGGAGCCACAGTTCGGTTCGGTCCGATTCGGTTCGGTTTGCTGTGGATGTAGGGTTCCTGTCATTTTACCAGCAATGCTAAGTAAGGGATAATGTAGAGGCATCCGGTAGTTATCGAGAAATAAGCCCCGACAGTGAAGGGGCTTATTTCCCCGATAACTACCGGCTGCCTCTACATTATTCCGCTTATTACACGACTACTTGCCACATAAGAAAAAAAACTGGACATGAATTTGAAACATTTTATTGGCATATTTGTTTTAAACTTAACATTTTTATCCTTCCGCGAAACTTTGCACAGATGCATAAAATGATCGTAATACCTTATTAAGATCCTCTGCTTCATACTTGTCTGTCTCCATTTTTTTCTCTTTTAGCCAGTCTTTGAGAAGTTTTAATGCCCATTCTGTATTTTTCTGTGTGTTGGCTTCGTAGCTGTCATGCTCTATTTTGTCAAGTTCAGTCTCAGTAAGCTCTCTGTGTCTTGTCATTGTTCGTTCTTCTATCCACTGTTTAAATGTTTTGTTTTTTCCGTACATGTTAAAATTAATGTCAAAATGTTGTGGTTGTCCAGTGTTTGTCACAAGATGGCGCCAAACAGTAATCTTTATTGGCGCGGAGCGATTTTAATCGTACAAGTAGTACCGGCTATGCGTTATTACTTTGGAGCGGTTATTATTTGAAAAGAACGAACCTGCAAATGTCTCAACTGACCAATCAGAATCAAGCATTCCAGAGAGCCGTGTAATAAGGAACAATAGATTAACTTAACTTAATAACAACAACAAAAATAACTTGAAGTTTTCTTTATTAACTTTGGCAAACAAACTTAAAATCAATTAAACTTTAACTTTAGTAATGCAGGACTGTAATTAGCTGTTTATCAGGTGATGATATCATTCCTTAGCTAAAATGCTGAAAATGTTACTGTTGAAGTCAATTAATGCATGAAATAAATGTACTATGAATCTGTAAATCTGAGTATAATGTGGGTTTATTATCAGTAATGAACTAATCAAGGTAATCATCACACACACGCACGCAGGCGCACACACACACAGCAGAGGTCGCGTTAGACTTTCACTTTTGAAAATTCTGCCATCACTTATTATTCGTCATTTCATGCTTTAATTATAAAAATTGTTTTTGTTTACATGTTCATTTTTAATCATGGACTTACAAAAAAGGCATTCAAGTTAAAATGTGTTTATTTGTGAAGAAGAGAACAGATAAAGACACCATGCATCACTTTACATGTTTAACATCATGAAACAGATGAATTAATGTTTTTTTTTCTCACAGTGACAGCGGAGGCGATTAAACACGCGAACTTGTGCTGAACAGGCAAAAATAAACAAATCAAATCTCTGTTGCGATTAAAATAGCAACAAACGTGTAAACCCCGTGTTTTACCCCAGACAGACGACGTCTTGTTACATTTTTACTTTTGTTCTGGAGAATGATCTCACGCTCTTCTATTTCACTTCGGTTAACCCGATCTGACACGCAAGCACACACACGCGCGAACGCAAGCACACGCACACAGTTACGACAGATTGTGTGTGATTTGTCTACGACACGAATTCCATTCCTGTACTCCACTGGAAACCCAAAATGTTCCCACCCAATAGGTGTGTGACGGTCGTTATATAACCGTGAGACCGACGGTTATAGTTGAACACCGTCATTAGAACTCTATAACCGCCAAAACCGTGTTATTAAAATATTTTTTTAAACATTTTTTATCATAAAGAATTTTTAAATACTAATTAAACACAAATGTTAACAGTCTGTGTTATACGCCCCCTCACGTTCTCATGCAGTGAAAAATACAGAGCGGAGCAGACAATGACAACGCGCCGACATACAGGACAGACCAGGTTACTTTTCGGTTACTTTTGAGATTAAACATATTAAACAAAGTCTCGCCTTTCAAATCATCTCTTCCTTCTAGTTAATTTATAGCATCAAATAAACATGAATGACCATGAGAAGGAATGTTGTTTTAACCGCGGAAAGGCGTCAGTACACTTCGCTTTTCAAGTTCAAATCCTCCCATGCTAATCTACTAACTCTCTTGAACGCACATTCACTGCTAGTTGTCTTGCTGTTAATTTTAAAGAAACGTAGAGCAAGTAGCTAATCAGTGTCTAGTTTATTCAAACGCCGGGTGAGCACTGTGCAGCGCGTCTGCGGAGAGCGTTTGCTGCGCATGGCCATTTTGCTTTTACACCGGCTGCGTTTAATAACAATCTCAAGTTCACATTACTTTCTTTTACCTGCATTTATGAGCAAAACCTCTTCAATACGCTTTTAATCCACATTGTTTTCGTGCTGTTCTGGTCCGTGTAATGACAGATATAGACACAATTACAGACATAAAAAGCCCAATGCACAAATCTGTTTCTCTGAAGATTATTAAGATAGATGATAGATAGAGGATTAATTTATGCTGGGCAGAGAGTGACAGCGCAGTCTTCTGGCAACAGTGTGTTTTTTAAATATTTCATTGCTTTCTGTTAAATTGTTCAAAGTTATTACTGTTTAAAACACACTTGGCATCACATTCATGATTTATGGTAAAATGACACTTTCCCGTCAATCCACGAGCATTTAAACGAGCAAAACGCCCTCCACCGACGGTTATGTGACGAACCGTCACATTTGACTCACGTCATAACCGTCATCACCAATTCTGAAACCGGCACACCCCTACCACCCAAGAGACTTAAATGTGTCCGGGGGATCTGCAATATCAGGCGGAGCAGCCATCCTGTGACCTGCGCTCACTCCCAAGTCACGTGACATGACATGACATGCACTTGGAAAACAGTAACTTTGGAATATACTATTTAGAACAGCATTTAAAAAGCTCGTATTAGTCGTTACTAATACTAATATAAGTTAATCAAATATATGCAAATATTTTTTTAAATAAATAGATTAGTTAGTCAGAGATAAGTGACATTAACCTCAACAATTGGCAGCAGGAGGCGTGAGAGTACCGCGACACGACACGGGAGGTTCGCGATTCGTATCGTGGGTGGTGGTGTTGTTGTTTTAATTGATTGACACCTCAGAATTCTGCAGTTATAGTTAAAAAGTGTTTTGTGTCATACACTTGACTTTCCCGAAGGCAGTCGCTCCACGCATCTTCAACAAGCATGTGAAGCATATGACAAAGTACACAGAAAAGACGGATGATATCATGGTAGCGCGAGAGCGGTTCTAAAGCAGAGTCCTTATGACTTCTCAATTCACTCTCTTGGTACTTTGATGTCACCTGATTGTCGGTTGTTGCAGCGCGGCATAAACTCAAACAAATCTAATGTCTGGGATACATGTTGGATGATGGTGAACGGAGCGTCAACATACAACGCGCGCACCCACGCACACCCCCTAATTTTTTTCTCATCGAATCTACACGATTCACGTGGGTCACATGTTTTGGCTTCAAAACGGTGAATTTCGCCGAAAGGTGAAGGATTTTCATGCCTGCAGAGTGCGGCTGTTGTATTCAAGCTGACCCAAACAAACCGTACTCAGACCAAAAGCTCATTTGGGCCGACCTAAACAGTGTCAGTGTGAAAACACCCTTAGATACACCATTAACATTACATGGTCTGTACCTTCAGATCCTGCCAACTGCAGCGACTAGAAAGATTTTCCACAATCAGCCTGTAATCTGTGCGTGTAGGTGGGCCATATCTGTCCCCTCCTCCGCGACCATACCGGTTACCTTTAAAGTTACAAATTACAAAATGTTATTTTTAAAAATCAAATTGTACCCGCTAACTTAATATTATCTTCATAAAATCATTCTTGATAAACTGAAAATATTTCAACAAGTAACATACTTACGCTGCACTTAATGATTTAATAGAGGAAAAGGAAAAAAACAGAAGAAATAAAACCAAATGCAAAAAACAGCCACCTAAAAGAGCTTAACCCACATTTCCTAAACCTTTTGGCATCCTCACCACCTGGCTTAATGTGAAAAGTGGTCCTCATTCAACCTGGCTCTCTTTAATGGTCTGCCCAGGGGCCCAGTATGGTCAAAGAGGCACACGCATGGAAAGGGGAGACACCATGGCCAGCAAAAGGGGCAGGCAGTCAGACACTTTTAATAAAACATGAAGCGTTACTTTTCTACCTTAATATAATTTCTAAAAGATTAACTTTTAAATTATAAGCAGAATTTGCATTATTAGAATCATTTCATGTTTCATATAGAAAGAAAGTCAAAATCATGAGAGTAATTCTTCAGTTAGAGGTGCGTAACATATTGCCAAAATTTACTTAACTACCATATCTTAAATCTTTTACCTATGGTATAATCTTATCACACGTCCTGAAGAAATATCCAACCGTGATCTTGATCAACCTTCAAATGGATTTGTTATATAGTGTGGGGGTGTTATTTAGAGCAAAACATCTAACATTAATCTCAACCTACATGATATAGTCTTACATGAATCTCTAGCACATGATATAAAAACAATAGTTTCTAAATTAAATAAAAGCTAACACTTAAAAGCATACAACTAGCTAACACAAATACGTAACCGTTAAATAACGTCAACGTAATATGACGACCAAACTTACGTCACACCAAACTTACGTAACTTCACATAATCTGCCTGTCGAGGTCACGTCGTGACAACGTAATGGATTAAAGGGATAGTTCACCCAAAAATGAAAAATTCTGTCATCATTTGCTCACCCTCATTTTGTTACAAACCCACATACATTTCTTTGTTCTGATGAACACAAAGGAAAACATATTGAGAAATGTTTATAACCAAACCATTTGTGGACCCCATTCACTTCCATAGTAGGAAAAAGTATACTATGTAAGTAAATAGGGTCCATGAATGGTTTGCTTACAAACATTTCTCAAAATATCTTCCTTTGTGTTCATCAGAACAAAGACATTTAAACAGGTTTGTAACAACATGAAAGTGAGTAAATGATGACAGAATTTTCATTTTTGGGTGAACTATCCCTTTAAAAGTTTTAAGTTTGGTTAGATGTGTGTTTGGGTCTCAGTTCAGAGAAACAACCGGTCCCTGTCAGACGCCGAGCTTTTTTGTTTCCCCATGTAAAAAGCAGCTCGCAAGGTGGTTAAATCTCTGTTCTATTTTGACTTATTTAAGGGAAACTTTGAGACTAAAAAAGTTTTACTTGCTAACTCAAAAAGAAAATGAAATTAATGTTTATATAACTGTAATGGTAATGAAATTACCTCCCTGGGACATAATAGTTACATTGCCAGAAAGTTATGAAATTACCAAAATAGTACGAATGTATTACGTAGCTGGAACGTACTTGGTTATCTCGCAACGTCCTCTCTAGGACGTAACAGTTACATTGCCAGCTGGTAAGTCATGAAACTACAAAAAATTACCAATAAATTACGGAACTAGGACGTTGTGTGTTAGCTGGCTATTCTGTAATATATAACACATAAGGAAAATAAATGATCCCAAATGGGCAAAAATTCCCCTAACTGAAGAATCATCCATCAAATTAAATTCTGGAGACTAAAAATGAATTTTTAGAACATTGTGAATAACTTACCTCTTCCAGATCTAGTGCCTCCATCACGCCTCTGTCCGATGGTGTGCTCCACTATCACTCTCTTCCCACAAAGCTCTTTGCCATTAAGATCATACACAGCATCATCAGCATCACGGGGATCATCAAACTCCACAAAACCATAACTAAACAAAAATACAGGATTTATTTAAACTTTATTTTAAAAAACACATAACAAACTAGTTAATTCATTAAATGAATTTACCTATTTTTGGTATTCATGTGATGCAATGTTTGCAACTTAACCATTAACTTGCACACTGCACTTCAATTTGTAAAGTACACGTAAGTTACTTGTTTAATTAACCGATTGGTTTATTTAAAAAAGCATATAAAATAAACATTTGGATAAAAAGCCGTTTACATTAAAATAAAATACATAAACCTAAATAAAAAAAAAACACTGTTGCTGTGTATGCACATAATCAATGTCATATCCTTTGAATCTTTGAACAGAACTGAATCTCGGTCACTGAAAACAATGTCTGCTTGCATGCAATAACGCTTACCCGTTGCATATAAGAAAGGATTTCATTATTTAAGATCAATGATAAAGGTTAAGTTTAATAAGACGATTACATTGCAAACGTATGTTTAATCCTATCCCTGAGCTTTAATTTAATGCATAATGAGAGCCATCTTTAAATTTGTATGCCTCAAGAAGAAACAGTTTACCGCTTTGGCTCAGTTGTGCATACAATTTCCTTATATCAGAAACACATGTACCCATTTTTGAGGTCGACTTCCAGTATCTTCCCATAACCTTTGAAAAACCTTTCCACGTCTTTCTCTTTAGCACGATAGCTCAGTTTTCCCACGTAAACTCTAGACATCTTCTCGGTGCGGTAGGTCAGCGTGGAAGAGCAGCAATAGCGTCTGTTACTTTCAAAATAAGAGTCCTCTTCTTCTTCTTCCTTCCTTTCTTTTTTGGTGGCTCGCATACTTAAACGTGACATAACCGCCATCTACTGGGTATAATTCAGAATGAAATGACAATAAATATCATTTAAATACTAGACAGTAACAATATTGTAACGAAATTTTTATTTTGCAATAAAATATTAAATAAAATAAAGTACATATTATCAAAGTTTTCATTGCCTTTTGTTTTAAAGAGAATCTTAAAACAAAACATCTTAAAACATCTTTTTTTTCCAAGAAATTTACATTTGTGAATATGAAATTTTGCTAACAGAAGCAAACATCCCAAGTCTCCCGGAAGTCCCGGGAGTCTCTCGCATATTGATAGCGGCTCCCTAATGCCCGCAAATTATGCTGCGTTTCAGCTTACGAAAATTAACCATGGTTTTATTGTGGTAAAAGTGTAGTAACCATGGTTTTTTGGTGAATTGATTACTATGAGCAAAACCATGGTTTTACTACACTAACCATGGTATAACTATGGTTTTTGAAAACCATGGTTGTCAAAACCATGGTTATTTTGTGGTTACCATGGTTTTACTACAGTAACCATGGTTTTTTGGTTTTAACTGTAGTAAAACCATGGTTAATTTTCGTAAGGGAGGTTTTTGAGCCCGTAAATCACGACTTCAAAACCAGGACTCATGACTCGGAACTGTGAGTACATTGATCTAGTTCGAGTTCACAGGTTTACAGGTTGCCTGTATCGCGTAACATTACTCCCAGTTCAGATTTATGAGTCGTGGTTTTGAAGTCGTGATTTACGGGCTCAAACCTGCCTGAAACGCAGCATTACAGTATGCGTCCCACCCATGAATTCGTACTAGAGCGATGTACTCCTAGTTCAGAGTCGTGAGTCGTGGTTTTGAAGTCGTGATTTACGGGTTCGTTGCCCGGAAGTCGCGTTAGTCGACCGCATACGTCATCAAGGTTTAATATTTTGGGTTTAATTTCAGAAAAGCAACCGTTACATTTCAAGGTAAGAATGAAACTACAATGATTGTATGTCTTAAAATAAATAAATATTAATTTTCTAATCTATTTTAACTGAAATGTTAGAACCTCGATGACGTATGCGGTCGAGCAACGCGACTTCCGGAGAACGAACCCAAAAACATGTTTGGGGCGTGTCCAGCGGAACTGGCACGAATGGCCACCCTAGTGTTAGGTCAATGATTACAATGAAAAAACACCAATCCATCAAAGACAGCATAAGCTGAAAGCTGGTTTTAGCTAGTTTAAGGTGGCAGTAGCTGGTCTAAGCTGGTCCTCCCAGCCTGGCAAAGCTGGTCAAGCTGGTGGGTCAGCTGGTCTTCCAGCATGACCAGCTATGTCTAGCTTAAAAAGTGATCAAAACACAGCTAGACCAGCTTGCTAAACAAAGAATACCAGCTAAAACCAAGCTAAGAGACTAGCTAAAACCAACTTATTCAGGTCTTAGCTGGATTTTTCAGTAGGGCATAAGCATACAACGCAACATATGTTACCCTGGACCACAAAACCAGTCTTAAGTCGCATGGGTATATTTTTAGCAATAGCCAACAATTGAGGTAAGTGGTCTCTTCAGTTAAGTTGAGGCACTTCTGCGTTTTGTTGCTCGTTGTTCCTGCCTCATCTGCTGAAGCAGAGAGACGCTTCAGTGCCTTGAGACACCTAAAGACCTGTGCCCGGTTGCATGAAACTCCTTAAGTGAGGGTTTCCCTGAGGGGGAAAAAAACCCTGAGGTAAGGGATTTATTTAAGAGCGTTGCAACAAAGGTCTTAACTGTCACCCTTACCTAAGTGTTTATACTAAGTATTTTACGGTAGTCTCTGCCAAAACACGGCAGCGGAGAAGCGGTTGCTATAGTTACAAAATCTCACAGCGTAAACAAATCAACGCACGCAGCTCAACAGACGGCGGATTTGTGTACAATTAAACATAACAGACTGTAAAGTGCCGGATATATAAAACCTGAAAGTAATTTAAACTTGAAGCACTTTATATTGACGGACGATCAAACCGCTATTCTCCTAATAAATGCGCATCACTTTTCTCTAAGGGATTATTTAGATCGTTAGAAATGCGCGTTGGTACTTCATTTTCTTAAATAACCATAAAATCAGCCATCGCGTGTGACGTTAAGGGACCTGTTATAGTCCCTTAAGTTTTTAAGGGAAAATGGGACTTAAGGACTTTGTAGCAACGCATAGCAGAACTTAAGGTAATACTTTAGCATTTAAGGGTGAATACTTATTGACAGCCTTAAGGTTCACTTAAGGGTTTTTCTTGCAACCCATTTTTTATTAAGGGCACCCTTAACCTTATATTTAAGGGATTTCTTAGCTTAAGGACTTTCATGCAACCGGGCACTGGTTGCATAAAGCACCTTCAGTTTTTCCCTTAAGTATGACACTTAAGGGGTAAATTCCCCTCCCTGCTGAAAAAACCAGCATCAAACCAGCATGGACCAGCATGGGAATTATGCTGGTGCTAATGCTGGTTTAGCTGGTGCTAATGCTGGTTTGTTGCTGGTTTAGCTGGTGCTTATGCTGGTTTGATGCTGGTTTAGCTGGTGTTCACTAGCAAACCAGCACCAAAACACAACATATGCTGGTCTTGCTGGTATGCTGGTTTTTTCAGCAGGGCTTACCTACTGTAAGAGAATAATTTAAGGATGTTGCATATAATCCCTTAAATGGTTCTCTTAGGTAAGGGTAATCGTTAAATGTTTCACGACAGTGACCCAGGTTTGTTGTTATAAAATACTATTGTTGCCATGGAGATGCAACAGAAAAAACATAAGTGTTTTTTTGCAACACCCTTAAGTTTAAGGGAAACATAAGGGTGAACTTTATACTTAAATATACATAAGGGAAAATTATACTTAAGGTGCTTTATGCAACCGGGCCCTGCCCTGGTTGCGCTCTTCAACTCAACAGTGTGGCTGTTTGTCATGTTCACAGAGAGAGAATGTATAAATTGGACAAGAAGAAACTGTGTCAAGAATGTGTTAAAGTTACTGATTGGCGCATGCATGTTTTTGGGTCATTTTAGAATCTGTAATAGTTTATTTTGTTTAAGTTACTTTTTTAGACAATATGCATTTTTTAGATTGTATTTAGATATTTTGTGTAAATAAACCTTAAATATTTCTTGGTTCTTATATTTTATAATATATTTTTAATATTTCTTTAGTTTAAGGGTGTGCACACTTATGCAACCTGGTTATTGTACAACTTTACTTGCCATTTTTTCACCACAAAAGTTTTCTTATTGTTATTTACTTTAATATATAGGTTGGAAGTACGGAATCAAGTTGGAACAGGTTCCAAAATGATTAATCTTGTTTTCATTTTTTAAATCACAAAAACCTGCAATTTTAACAGGGGTGTGTAGACTTTCTATATCCACTGTATACTGTGTGTATATACACACATAATTATTATTATGTTTTGCTTTGTTTTTATTTTGTGCAAGACATTTTTAGATGAAAATTATGTCCTTGTTTATTTTAATGTGTTCTTTCCCCTGGTGGCACAATATGTTTCCTTTTTGAATAATAAAAATACATTTCTTCATCTAACCCTGTCTTTTGTTCACCAAAGTTATACATTGTAGACTTGTGGAGGCGCAATGATTACTGTTACTGTGATTTAGCTGTCATTACTTACTTTACAAAATCATTTGGGTTAAAAATAAGCCAAATATTATGTGTGTTACACAATTTAGACCTAAACTTTAAAAAAAGAATGCTTTCCTCAAATTGCAGTCACTGTTTCTTATAAACTCTAATGTAGCAACAATAAGGACTATAATGTCACAGGTCGGGGCGGACCACAGATGTAAACAAGCCACGCCCCTTCCTAGTTTCCACCTCGAGGAGGTCCCAAAGTCAACCCAATGACCAGACAAACACAAGCGTAGGTAAAATTTAAAAGTCTCTTTATTTAATTTATTTAAAATAGGAAGGGAAAGGGGCAGGGGTAAGTTAAAATAAGGGTCTCTCCGTCTGTCCTCCAGGTGAGCCGGGTGAATGGGGGGAGGGGACAACGAGGCCAGACTCCTACTTCTGGTTTCTTTGATCTCGTGGCGCCCTCCTCTTCCTCCTGGAGGCAGATTAAAACAAAAAGGGTAAGTGTTGGTTCGCGTTAAGTATACCTGGGGGTGTTCCCGGTGGCAGGCTGATCTTAACCCTTGACGTTCCGCTCAGGTATATCATGTACGGTATTCAGATCCTCTCTCTCTCTCCCTTTCTCTGCAGGCTGGTGGCTAGTCCACTCGTGACGACATCCAGGTAAGTACTTCCCAGGTATGGTATGCAGGTTCTCTCTCCTTCTGCAGGCTTTTAGCTGTAACACAGAGGATTTCGTAGTGGACACTGAGATTCTCACTCTCACCTAGTCAACTCGTGACGACGTACGGGTAGGTACTTCACAGGTATGGTATGCAGGTTCTCTCTCCTTCTGCAGGCTTTTAGCTGTAACACAGAGGATTTCGTAGTGGACACTGAGACTTTCACTCTCACCTGGTCAACTCGTGACGACATACAGGTAGGTACTTCACAGGTATGGTATGCAGGTTCTCTCTCCTTCTGCAGGCTTTTAGCTGTAACACAGAGGATTTCGTAGTGGACACTGAGACTTTCACTCTCACCTAGTCAACTCGTGACAACATACAGGTAGGTACTTCACAGGTATGGTATGCAGGTTCTCTCTCCTTCTGCAGGCTTTTAGCTGTAACACAGAGGATTTCGTAGTGGACACTGAGACTTTCACTCTCACCTAGTCAACTCGTGACGACATACAAGTAATCACAACCAGAGTTGGGTATAACGCGTTACTGTGTAACGCATTACTGTACTCTAATTACTTTTCCTAATAACGCAGTAACGTAACGCTTTACATTTTAAATGTATGTAATTAGATTACAGTTACCAATGACAACAAAATTACGTTACTAGCGTTACAAATTAAGTGTTGAAAAATTAATTAAAATGTATTTTAAAATGACGTTTTGCCATTGCACGGCAACGTCTGTTAACGAGCATGCACGCAGCGTCATGTGCTTTACTCACTCGTCGGAGACGCAAGCAAATGGATGCTATGTGAGCCGTGGTTGATTCTTCAAGTGGAATACAGACAATACATGTCCAAAACCTTGGCATTTCAGAGTGGGCTTTGCGCGATGACATCTGGTCTGCCAGAAGCGATCGTACAGGTGTGTTTTTAAATCACTAATCTACAATAAGGTTTTATTTGTTAACATTATTTAACTATGTTTTTTTATCATGAGCTCAATCCGTGCACTGCATTACAGTTTTTCTCAGTCGCTTTGGTACATTTCTCAGATCAGAATTGAAATTCTCAAAACTGCTTGTTCAATTCTCACATCATTGTGTCACTTGTGCACATCAAAAAAGCAGTTTCTCATTTCTTTGAACAAGTTGCAAATGCTTTGGTACATCCATGCAAATGATTATGTACAATTCTCTGCTTTTTCCTACATTATCAGTTGCTTATATCATGTAGATCAAAATGTATTATAATGATTCTCTGTTGAATAGTCTCACCCCCCACAACATGTAGGCATTAGTTCATAGTATAAGTCTTTACATGCAAAATGGTTGAACATGTTGTCAAAATACAGGGTATCATCAAACATATTTCTATACATTTCCATTAGACATTTTTTCTAAATCTGTCCTGAATTGGTAAATTGCTCCCAGGTGAATCTTGACTTTCTCTAACAGACAGAAACGTCCCCAGCAAGCAAAAACCAAGACGTTGAAATGACTGCTAACTATTGACCCAATATAGTCCGGCTATGAGTAACCCACTTCTACCCTAAATAACCTTGAATTTGGTTACATGCAATTTTTGCCAAAATAACTTGAAGATATGATATTCCAACATGTAAGCAAAGTGTGTTCAATGTGTTTGCTTTCATTTCTTTTACATGTTCTTATTGTTCTAAAAGTAACGTTATATGCATCATCTATTCTTGGGCTATGGTTAGACATCTTTTAGACATCCGTCATGTTCACATTTCTACTTTTGTTTTTTTTTCTCTTTATGCTATGCAGTGCTTGCAGTGCTGTCTTTATCTTTCTTTATGGGAATGACATGGTCTTTCAACGAATTACAGTACAAACAGTAAAAGCGTAAATGTAAATTTTGTCCAGTCTCTTGCAATCAAACTCACACATAACTTATAGTAAGTGTAACTTACAATTTACAATACTTGTCGTCAAAACTTTAGCCATAGTTTACATCAGAACATCACTTCAGAGTAAACTGTTATATTGACAACATGACAAAACAATTTGACTGTCTTATCCGTACACAATGACACAATGACTTGTTATTCTGATGGCACTGACATGTTCATTGACACAGATATTTAATTTTGAGAGATGAACTAAGTATTTTGAGTAAAAGAGTGGCTTTTGCAGGTTATCCATGATGTTTTGCTATTTGTACAAATTGTTCTGAGAAATGCACTTACTGTTTTGCAAATTGTGAGTATGATTCGAGAAATGTACCAAAGCGACTGAGAAAAACTGTAAGTAATCATATGTTTATTTAAACAATTACCAAAACAACTTTTAATTGTTATATTTAACAAACTAACATGAATATTAACATTCTTTAACTTGACCAAAAAGCCCTCGCAAATGCGACGACGTGTTGTAACTCTAGTTTCTGTCTCAGCGACCGCAAATTAATGTAGATAGATAGATAGATAGATAGATAGATAGATAGATAGATAGATAGATAGATAGATAGATAGATAGATAGATAGATAGATAGATGTTAATGAATGTAGAATGTTTAATGAGAAATGTTAAACATCTGTAACTTATTATAAAAGCTACAAATATTTCTGGATTACTATATGACCAGTTTTCCTGTTTTCAAATGTTACAAGAAACATTTTCACATTAACACTGCGTTTGGGTTTATCAGTCCTTGTTTCTGACAGTTTCACTTTGTAGTTTTTTACATTTGATGTTGTCAAAGTAACTTAAAAGTAATAATTAGTAATTAGATTACTTTTTGCATGTAGTAATCAGTAATGTAATCAAATTACAATTTTAAAGTAGTAATTAGTAATTTGTAGTGGATTACTTTTTTTGAGTAACTTACCCAACACTGATCACAACATCAAATGCTGTTCGGGAATGGTGAACTTACGGTGGCTTCACTTCAAGTAGATAGTAATTATGCTCCAGACCTTGAGGTGGTACGGCGTCGTGATACAGCCTTCCCAGAAGCCTCTGGCACTGCAAAGGGGGAAATCTAGCACCGTCACCCCGAGCCGAACGCTGCCCTCTCCTCTCTTCACTTCGGCTACAGAGAACTGGACAGGGGTGCACCTTTGAAGAGGCTCCGTGACAGGTGAGATATGTTCTTCGCCACCCTTCCTACAACAGTACGAGGTTTTTCATACACACCACACTGGTTAATATTGGTATTACTCACAGCAATCTAAGAAGTCAATGTCCTTCACCACCGTTTCACCGAGTCAGGCCGGATCCAAGAAATGGCCACAACAGGTATTACACGTGAAACTTTAATACAGGGACGCATACACAGCATGTAAAAAGGGTTGCTTAACCGGCTTCCTCAGCCTCTCGTTCTCCAACGGTGAATTCAGTGAAGGGGAAAAAGGCTATCGACAATACAAACACAGCATACCACTGCACTAATTCAAAGTGTATTCTCACAGCAAAAGCACAGACTCACCCACAGCACTCTATGTGCACATTAAGATCACAGCACCGTCTTCGTTGAACTTCACCTGAGACCGGTGGGCATTGGAAGTGTAAGCCAGCAAGATAGACGTCGCTGATGCGGCCCGTGCTTCTCGCAAGATCGTCACTACTGGCTCTCCCACCACTCTGCTCCGTGGCAGGGCCGTCAGCCTAAATACTGAAAGCTCACAACACACGTTGGACACGTTAGCTCCACAATACACACTTTATCAGACACTGAGTACTCACAATGGTTTACAATGGGCTCCTTTGCTTCCTTCTCCTATAGACCAATGAGATCCTCTTCACCCGGATTCAAGTCCACCACTCTTATCTTCCTCAGCGGCTCTTACGGTGAGTAGTTCCTCCTCAATACTCCAAACACAATAGTAGTGCACATAAATCCATTCGTATCCAAAGTCTTCAAAAAAATCATACCCAGCCTTTGACTCTGTTTTCCTCTTCAGCTTCGTTTCCAGTAACAATGGCTCTTACTGTTTCCAGCGTGACTGTGCCCAGGTCCTTCCTCTTCAACACCGAAATGGTTTGTCGAACACTACACTGCTATCGCCGCTTCCACACACGAGCTCCTACCAACACTACTGCACCCAACTTTGTGTTCAAAGCTGTCTTTTATACCTCTCTTCTTTACAGCGTCCAATGCAACATGATCTCACAAAGTTCCGTGGGATAGTCACGGAATTTTTTGCTCATTTTTCCGTGGCATTCTCACGGATCTCCGCATATTTCCGTGGCCCTGCCACGGACTTTCTTTTCCGTGGCATTCTCACGGATTGGTTACTCAACTGCTTTTTCCTATTTTCAAACCATTGTCGCTTCGGTTTAGGGTTAGATTTGGTGTTTGCGTTAGTTTGTCACTTTAAGTATTGGTTTATACTATTTTTTCTGATGTATTCTTTTATATTTTCTAAACTTTAATCAATTGTTGCCTGGTGTTGGGGTTAGAGTTGGGTTTGGGTAGGGATGTCATTTTATGTAAATCTAACCCTAAACCGAAGCGACAATGGTAAGAAAATAGGACAAAACAGTTGAATTACCAATCCGTGAGAATGCCACGGAAAAGAAAGTCCGTGGCAGGGCCACGGAAATATGCGGAGATCCGTGAGAATGCCACGGAAAAATGAGCAAAAAATTCCGTGACTATGCCACGGAAATTCGTGAGATCAGGTTGGTCCAATGCCCAGCCGCTACGTTTATTATCCACACCTGTGTTCAATCCGCTTGATTTCGCCTCGCAGCATTTTCTGGAAGTTCCGGTGTTCCTACTCTCCCGTCCGGGCGGAAACGCTTCCGGGCGGAACCAATCTTCCCCATCTTTTGGTTCCGCCCCCTTGGAAATCATGACCGTGTGACAATAACACGAACCACAACAAATGTGAGTTTTAACTTTTTATTAAAAAACATAAACAACTCCCACTCATAGCTGATCCAGAGCTTCATCCGTTTCTTTATAGCCGCTATAATGTACGTGAGGAGCTGGATATCTACGTCTGATGTCCTGAACAACGAACACAGGCAGGTAAAACAAGTCGATGTCGCCTTGCAAAACCCATTCCATGAAATGACGAGGATGTAAGGAAAAACAGTAAGCACGACGTTAGCAATGCAAGCTATTTTCACATGCATGAGGCTAACATAAGTGTAAATATAACAACCATAGCTCAGCTGACGGACGTGAAAAACAAAATACTCACTTTATACCCATGCCTCCGTTTCTCCCTGCAGACTTCAAGAAGAAAATGCTATCGCTGAAATTCGCGACAGCAATATGACTCTCTTTCGGTGTCCATAGGCGCACAGCGAGAGCACGTAAACCACCAGACCGGCCCCACCTCGGCTACAGCAGCCGCGGTTGCAGCCTCTTGTTCCTCGATCATCCGTAATTGTTGCTCGTTGTATTGCGGCTCGTACAGGTACCAGGACCATCAGATTCGAGCAACAGCGAGGCGCACAGCGAGAGCACGTAAACCACCAGACCGGCCCCATCTCGGCTACAGCAGCCGCGGTGGCAGCCTCTTGTTCCTCGATCATCCGTAACTGTTGCTCGTTGTATTGCGGCTCGTACAGGTACCACGACCATCAGATTCAAGCAACAGGTCATCAAAATCCCCTTCTGCCATCCATTTTCAAAACTACACTCTGCCGTCATGGTTTGTTTACTCGGCTTTCTCCACAAGGCAAGACCCAGGCTAGCTTAGCTTAGCGAAGATTAAAGATGGCTGACTCTCGTTTTGGTTTGGGCTTTTCCGAATGGACTCGCAGTCCAACCCCTATGGGCGGGGAGAAAACATGCGGAAGTAGCTCCTAATACTGGCTGTAGTCTTTGCCTCTGGCCAAAAACTCCTCCAATGACGCAAAAATCGTCATTTTGCGTCATCGGAGGACTTTTTTGGACAACCAGAATACAGATATCTCTCCTCTCATGGGGACATGAGGGAGGGAAACACGTTCATTCAGAAATACTGCCAGGTTTCTACTGATACAAAGCTGAATGCTAAATTGGTGAAGTATTCCTTTAAAGAAGTTGGATAACATACAGGCTAGGGCACTCAGAATCTGCAGTGGAGGAATATATGTAAGAGTGCTAAAGGACAATATCTATTTCTCCCTTCATCATCCTTCATCAGTGTGTGCCAATCCACTGAACCTGAATGGCACACATACACCTGGACAGAGCATGAATGACCACAGGACTTCTTTTTAGCACCTGAATGGACATGACATCGACATATCCCACAAGGACAGAGATAACACCACGCAGCCACAACAACCACTGCTCATGGACACAATCTCAGCTGAGTCCTGCCCACAGAGCTCACCACAGTCAGACTGTGTCAGATTAGAACTGCTCCAAGATTCAGCACCCAAGGACGACTTTCTGGAAAACAGCCAGGGAAGCCAGGGAAACCAGGACAACATATCACAGCCTCCGGTCACATCAGAGCAACAGGACTCCTCCTCACTAGATGTGTCATTCCTCTCTCCAGCACCCCCGCTTTTGACCTTCTTCGGAAAAATGGAGGAACTGGTTTATGCTGGAACTAAACTATCCCACTCTATTGCTGCGAGCCCCCAGCTTTCGACCAGAAAACGGCAAGCCCCACAACCACCAAAGCCAGTGGGCCCAGTTCCCCCTCCTCGTCCTGTGAGAGCTCTTCGGTCTCAGACACGACGTCAAGACACACACCCTCCTCCATCTGCTGTAGGTGAACCTAAAACAACGGATAACGGCTCTCAGTGATGTGTGTCGAGTTTCTGCTATGAAAATACTAATACTTTCAATTGTATACATAAAAAGCAGGAACTCAGTGTGCCTATATCTTTTTCTATTTCTGTTTTAGTACATGATAGAAAGCCTAAGGCTGCATCAAACCGTTTGGCAAATCAATCTAATCTGCTGCCTGTGACATATCAAACTAAGATCTATGTTAGGGAAAAATTAGTACTGTTAAGTAAGCACTTTTAAACATCTGTTCACCTAAAAATAAATCACTTCTAGTCAGCGACTTAATAACCACAAACAACCTGGATTTTATATTTCTAAATGAAACATGGCTAGAAGAAAGCTACAGTGCAACAGTCCTTAATGAAACAGCCCCTCCTAACTTTACTTTTATGAGTGTCTGCAGAACTGCTAGGAGAGGTGGAGGTGTAGCTGCTCTTTTTAAAGATGTCTATGAATGTAAGCAAGTGTCATTTGGGAATTACCCGTCTTTTGAATATCTAGGTATTGTGTTGAAAGGTACCCCACGCATTCTACTTATTATTATTTACCGGCCCCCAAAATACTCTCCAGCATTTGTTGAGGACTTTACAGAACTGTTATCAATGATTTCCTCAGAGTTTGACTGTTTTGCTATTGCTGGAGATTTTAACATTCACATAGATAAGCCAGACAGTATTATGGCAAAAGATGTCACAGCTGTTTAAATACTTTTGATCTGACTCAACATGTACAGTCTTGTTCAAAATAATAGCAGTACAATGTGACTAACCAGAATAATCAAGGTTTTTAGTATATTTTTTATTGCTACGTGGCAAACAAGTTACCAGTAGGTTCAGTAGATTCTCAGAAAACAAACAAGACCCAGCATTCATGATATGCACGCTCTTAAGGCTGTGCAATGGGGTATTAGTTGGAAGGGGTGTGTTCAAAAAAATAGCAGTGTCTACCTTTGACTGTACAAACTCAAAACTATTTTGTACAAAAAAAATTTTTTCTGGGATTCAGCAATCCTGTGAATCACTAAAATAATATTTAGTTGTATGACCACAGTTTTTTAAAACTGCTTGACATCTGTGTGGCATGGAGTCAACCAAGTTGTGGCACCTCTCAGCTGTTATTCCACTCCATGATTCTTTAACAATTCATTCACATTTCTTGGTTTTGCTTCAGAAACAGCATTTTTGATATCACCCCACAAGTTCTCAATTGGATTAAGGTCTGGAGATTGGGCTGGCCACTCCATAACATTAATTTTGTTGGTTTGGAACCAAGACTTTGCCCGTTTACTAGTGTGTTTTGGGTCATTGTCTTGTTGAAACAACCATTTCAAGGGCATGTCCTCTTCAGCATAGGGCAACATGACCTCTTCAAGTATTTTAACATATGCAAACTGATCCGTGATCCCTGGTATGCGATAAATAGGCCCAACACCATAGTAGGAGAAACATGCCCATATCATGCTCCATGCTTCACTGTCTTCACTGTGTACTGTGGCTTGAATTCAGAGTTTGGGGGTCGTCTCACAAACTGCCTGTGGCCCTTGGACCCAAAAATAACAATTTTACTCTCATCAGTCCACAAAATGTTCCTCCATTTCTCTTTAGGCCAGTTGATGTGTTCTTTGGCAAATTGTAACCTCTTCTGCACATGCCTTTTTTTAACAGAGGGACTTTGCGGGGGATTCTTGAAAATAGATTAGCTTCACACAGACGTCTTCTAACTGTCACAGTACTTACAGGTAACTCCAGACTGTCTTTGATCATCCTGGAGGTGATCATTGGCTGAGCCTTTGCCATTCTGGTTATTCTTCTATCCATTTTGATGGTTGTCTTCCGTTTTCTTCCACGTCTCTCTGGTTTTGCTCTCCATTTTAAGGCATTGGAGATCATTTTAGCTGAACAGCCTATCATTTTTTGCACCTCTTTATAGGTTTTCCCCTCTCCAATCAACTTTTTAATCAAAGTACGCTGTTCTTCTGAACAATGTCTTGAACGACCCATTTTCCTCAGCTTTCAAATGCATGTTCAACAAGTGTTGGCTTCATCCTTAAATAGGGGCCACCTGATTCACACCTGTTTCTTCACAAAATTGATGACCTCAGTGATTAAATGCCACACTGCTATTTTTTTGAATACACCCCTTTCAACTAGTGATGGGTCGTTCGCGAACGCCGGCTCTAAGAGCTGATTCTTTGTAGCGAACGAGCAGAGCCGATTCTTCAGACGCATGCAAGGGAGCCGGCTCTTCTAAGGGAGCCGAGCCAGAAGAGCCGAATCTATGAAAAGAGCCGGACTGCCATCACTAAAATGTAGAGCCGGAGCTTGAGCCGAAAGAGCCGTACCAATGGAAAGAGCCGGACTGCCCATCACTACTTTCAACTAATTCAACTAATTGCCCAATTGCACAGCCTTAAGAGCGTGCATATCATGAATGCTGGGTCTCATTTGTTTTCTGAGAATCTACTGAACCTACTGGTAACTTGTTTGCCACGTAGCAATAAAAAAATATACTAAAAACCTTGATTATTGTGGTTAGTCACATTGTACTGCTATTATTTTGAACAAGACTGTACATGGACCCACACACAATCGTAGACACACTCTTGATTTAATTATCAGTAAGGGTGCAAACATTTATTAAGGATGTAGCACTGTCTGATCATTTCTGTATTTTTTTTGATATATTAATCTCCCCTACTATTGAAACTAAATCTGTGTCTGTCAAAAAGAGATGCTTAAATGAGAACACCAGTGTGCTATTTATGAAGGCTATATCTTTAACACCAAGCATATCTGCAGACTCTGTTGATTCTTTCCTTGATTCCTTTAATTCGAAAGTTAAGAGTGCAATCGATGATATTGCTCCTGTAAAAGTCAGGAAGAAGAATGGCAGGCAAAAATCACCTTGGAGAAACTCAAGAATATGAAGAGACAATGCAGAAAAGCTGAGCGCATGTGGCGGAAGACAAAACTTGTAGTCCATTATAATATCTATAAAGACAGCCTTCGTGCTTTCAGTGTGGAACTAGGCAAAGCTAGACAGACTTTCTTTTCAAATATTATAAACAGCAACATAAATAACACACGCACTCTTTTTGCTACTATAGAGAAGCTAATAACCCCCCCAAGTCACATTCCTAATGAAATGCTTTCAGACAGCAAATGCAGTGAGTTTGCTAATTTCTTCTCTGAGAAAATCAATAATATCAGAAAGGTGATCAGTACATCCTTGAGCTGCGCCGGGGTCAAACAAGTCAGACCACAACATCAGAAAGTAGTCATGATGTCTTATTTCGAAGCAGTTGATGGTAAAATTCTGGAAGAAACAGTACAGCATCTTAAAACATTAACCTGCGCCCTTGACACACTCCCAACATCTTTTTTCAAAAGTGTCTTTAACTGTTTAGAAGCAGATCTCTTAGAAGTGGTAAATTCATCCTTTATCTCTGGGACTTTTCCAAAGTCCTTTAAAACTGCAGTTGTTAAGCCCCTCCTGAAAAAGAGCAACCTGGATAACACTGTGTTGAGCAACTACAGACCAATCTCAAATCTTCCTTTCATAGGCAAGATCATTGAAAAAGTTGTTTTCAATCAGCTGAACAAATTCTTAATTTCTAATGGTTACTTTGACATTTTTCAATCTGGTTTCCGACCGCACCACAGTACAGAGATAGCGCTCATAAAGATAATAAATGATATTCGCCTCAATACAGACACAGGCAAACTATCAGTGCTGGTGCTTCTCGACCTCAGTGCTGCTTTTGACACTGTCGATCACAACATACTTCTTGACCGGCTGGAAAACTTGGTCAGGCTTTCTGGGATGGTCCTAAATTGGTTCAGGTCATACTTAGAAGGGAGAGGT
Organism: Paramisgurnus dabryanus; assembly: GCF_030506205.2. Taxonomy (NCBI): domain Eukaryota; kingdom Metazoa; phylum Chordata; class Actinopteri; order Cypriniformes; family Cobitidae; genus Paramisgurnus; species Paramisgurnus dabryanus. The sequence continues at coordinate 36,362,897 of NC_133355.1, read as the reverse complement.
TATTATGTAAGTATAGGTGGCCATAAATCTGAGTGGACATCCATGACATGCGGAGTCCCGCAAGGCTCAATTCTAGCGCCACTCCTGTTCAACCTGTATATGCTCCCACTGAGCCAAATAATGAGAGAGAACCAAATTGCCTATCACAGTTATGCAGATGACACTCAGATCTACTTAGCTCTATCCCCTAACGACTACAGCCCCATTGACTCCCTGTGCAAATGCCTGTCAGCTATTTTGAAATTTCACATAATTTGTTATATTTTTTGAACTATTGGACATATCCCCGCAAAAATTAGTAAGGAGCTTCGACATGATGTTCTGAAGGTACCTGGGAAGTCAGAGTACAGCGCCACGTAGGGGTTATAAACTATAACAGTTCTTATGGAACTGCTTATAACTTCTGAATACTTTGTCTGATATTAATTTCTTTGTGAAATTGTATTCACTGGTTTATGCCGATTGCAACGATACCTCGTTTATCATTTCCCAACATTCTGTTCATGTGTTATTGTAAAGCAAATGGTAGATGATTTTTTCGCTACTCCTTTTACAAATTTTGCTTATTTTATGCCAGGTGCTGCTCGTATAATGTTTGGAGCAATCCACACAGAAATGACCAAACAGATTTTTGATATTCTGTTCTCTTTCTTAGAAATACCACTCCAAAGTTGACCGTGCCTGTGACGTTGTCTATTTGTCATAGTAAATTAATGTGACTGTATATTACATTGTATAGCATTACTATACAGAATGATCTTCTTGTCTTCAATCTCACTTGAGCTTTTTGATTCTCATATAAATTGTATTTCTTTTAGTTCTGCTCTGCACTGTCAGTTCTGCATCTGTGTTGATTGCATATGTCAATCCTTGCAGCACCTAAGCTGTTTTTTTGCTGCCCCTTGAGCTGTGTTAACTGTGTTGCGCATCTAGTTAACCACATGCCATGAGATTCTGAGGTCATGGGTTCGAATCCCATGTGCAGTGATATTTTGTCTTAACTTTTTTTCTCACTTAAGTTTTGTGATTTTCATACTATACATTGTATTTCAATTATTTGTGCTCTCTGTTGTCATTTCTGCACTTTTGGTAATTGCTGGATATCAATGTTTACAGCTCTAAATCTCTATTCTATAGCTTGGACACACCAACTCAGTGGTTTATTGTTTACTCAGTGGCGCATGCGGTAAGTGCTGTGCTTTGGGAACCTCAGTTCATGGGGTCGAATCCCATGTGCAGTGGTTTTTGTCTTAACTTTTTTTCTCACTTAAGTTTTGTGATTTTCATACTATACATTGTATTTCAGTTATTTGTGCTCTCTGTTGTCATTTCTGCACTTTTGGTAATTGCTAGATATCAATGTTTACAGCTCTAAATCTCAATTCTATAGCTTGGACACACCAACTCAGTGGTTTAATCGTTTACTCAGTGGCGCATACGGTAAGCTCCGTGCTTTGGGAACCTGAGGTCATGGGTTTGAATCCCAGCTCTTACTTTCACTTATTGAGATTTCCTTTTGTGTTCTCTTTAACACGTTCTTCTCGACCTGTCTGGTTTTCCACACGTGTTATATTTTTGCCATCTTTACATTTGTTGCTCCACACTGCAGTGGTTCTGCTCTGCGTTTGCTTTGCTTCAGGTTCGGGCTCTGTATTGCGCGCTTTCTGCGCTTTGCGCATTTGCTGCGTTGTGTGGTTTTTGCTGTGCTTTGGGTGCTCATTGCGCTGAAGGTGCTTGACCCCGCAATTGCTGCTTGCAGCTATATTTTTAATTGATATTTTAAATTCATGTATCTTTGATTTTTTGTTTTCTCATTTCAATGTAAAGCACTTTGAATGACCTCTGTGTATGAAATGTGCTATACAAATAAACTTGCCTTGCCTTGCAATAAGGTCAACCCCTCTAGATGCCATTAGGGTTGAAATGGGGGAGATGCCACTAGACTTGAGAAGGGAAAAACTTGCAATGAGTTACTGGGTTAATTTGCAGGGTTGTAATACGAGTCATCACACACAAGTAATTTTAAATGATTGTTGGGAATATAAAAAGAATAATGGAAATAGTTTTGGATGGAAGAATAAACAATGGGTTAAAGAATGTGGTCTGGAAAATATGTCTATTTGTTCCAATATACCATTAAATGGGGTATCAGAATGGAATATTTCTGAACCTGATGTTGAAATGGGATTGCTGGAGGATCGGGAAAAAGCAGAAGGAAGATATACTAATAGTTATGAAATCAATGGTTTTAAGAGAGAGCATTTTTATTCTTTTATACAGATCTATACAGATGGATCTAAAGACCCAGTCGAACAAAAAGTGGGAGTAGGAGAATTCATTCCAAAATTTGAGAAAGAAATAAGTCTAAGGGCAAGTGACAAACTATCTGTATATTCAACAGAACTAGCTGCTATAATAGTAGCGTTGCAGTGGTTAGAGCAGACTAAGCCAAATAGGATGCCGACTGTGGTCTGCTCAGACTCCGCATCAGCACTTAAAAGTATATTATCGACAAAAACTGACAGAGAAGACCTGCTAGTAGAAATTTATACATTATTATATAGGCTGGACATAGAGGGTATAATTGTGTAGCTACTTTTGTTAGGTACTGGCACATATTGGGATAATAGGAAAGGAAACAGCAGATAAATTAACAAAAGAAGCGTTAGGAAAAGAACTGATAGATATTAAGATACCTTTAGGAAGAAATTAAGTCAGTAATGATTTCTAGACTAAGGATGGGTCATACAGGGTTAAATTCAACACTGGCATTAATGGGAAAGCATGGAAATGGTATGTGTGATGAATGTGGTGTTGCTGAAACAGTAGAACATGTGCTTTTTAAATGTAGCAAATATAAAGAACAACGTAGCGGTCTTTTTAGTACAACCCCAAATCAGAAAAAGTTGGGACACTGTAGAAATTGTGAGTAAAAAAGGAATGGAATAATTTACTAATCTCATAAATTTATATTTTATTTACAATAGAATATAGATAACATATCAAATGTTGAAAGTGAGATATTTTGAAATGTCATGCCAAATATTGGCTCATTTTGGATTTCATGAGAGCTACACATTCCAAAAAAAGTTAAGATAGGTAGCAATAAGAGGCCAGAAAATTTTTATGTACATATAAGGAACAGCTTAAGGACTAATTTGGGTAACACTTTATTTTACGACCCGCAAAGTACCGCGTAATTAAACCGAATTTACAGCGTACCTATTTGTAACAACAGAGTACCTCTACAGTACGTACTTGTAGTTATAAGGGAAAAATATTTTAAGTTTGGGGTAATAAGGGGGTAAGAATATATGGAAAATTATTCTCTAAGTTTTTATTTTTATTTATTTATTTTACCTTTATTTAACCAGGTGAATCGGTTGAGAACAAGTTCTCATTTGCAACCGCGACCTGGCCAAGACAGGCACAAAGTACAAGGCGACATAAAACTACACATGACATACCGACATTCAAGAACAAAATCATATAAAACATACAGATACAATTAAATGATAATGCAATAAAATAAAATAATATCAACATGTACATCGGTCCGTCAGTAAATTTGAAAGCAAAACTTTAAAAGTGCTGATCGAAACCAAGGATTCTAATTTAAGAGACTTTTGTAAATTGTTCCAATCATTGACAGCAGAAAATTTGAAAGAAAAACGGCCAAAGGAAGTACGTACTTTTGTAGGAACCAAAAAGATGTATTTACTCGAGCGCAAGTTAATTCCCGGCACTGATATGGTTATTAAAGTACTTAGATAAGATGGTGTTTTGTTAAGTATGGATTTATAAATTAACTGATACCAGTGAGTTAGGCGTCGATTATATAACGAAGGCCATCCAACTAATGAGTAAAGAGTGCAGTGGTGTGTATTATGTGGAGCTTTAGTAATAAAGCGAATAGCACTATGATAGACAACATCCAATTTCTTAAGAAAGGAGTTAGAAGCATTCCTATAGACAACGTCGCTAAAATCTAGCATTGGGATGATAGTCATTTTAACAAGGGCCTGTTTTGCAGAAAAGGTAAATGAAGATTTATTTCGAAATAGAAACCCAATCCTGGACTTGATCTTTGACTGGAGATGGTTTATGTGGGTTTTAAAGGAGACCGAGGTGTCTAACCAAACCCCTAGATATTTGTATGTATCCACGTATTCCAGCTTAGACCCACTCAAAGTAGTAATATTTATTGGGCACTTAGATATAAAATGTGTCTGATTAAAAATCATGCATTTTGTTTTACTGGAGTTTAGAGACAATTGAAGATCACGGAAAGTTAATTGAATATCATCAAAACTCTTTTGAAGTTTCGCTAAGACACTTTCCAATGTTGGACCAGATGTGTACAAAACCGTGTCATCTGCATAAAAATGAATAGAAGAGTTGCCCGCAACTCGAGCCACATCATTAATATAAACAGAAAATAAAATCGGGCCAAGAATCGAGCCCTGGGGCAAACCCTTAGATACAACAAGAGGATCAGAAAGCAGGCCTTCAGACTTAACACGTTGAAATCTATCAGTGAAATAATTAGAAAACCAGGAAAGGCAAGTACTTGAGAAACCCAGAGCCTTAAGTTTTTCAATAAGAATGTTGTGATTAACAGAATCAAACGCTTTTGCCAAGTCAATAAAAACAGCAGCACACTGATGTTTTTGGTCAAGAGCTGTAATAACATCATTTAGGACCTTTAGTGTTGCTGAGGTACACCCATGACCTGCTCTAAAACCAGACTGCATATCTGAGAGGAGATGATGTGATTCAAGATAGCACGTTATCTGTTTGTTGACTTGGCTTTCAAAAACTTTTGCCAAGCAGGGCAAAACAGAAATGGGTCGGTAACAGTTTGGGTCTGTAGTGTTCCCCCCTTTAAATAGGGGGACAACTGCAGCAGCTTTCCAGTCTTTAGGAATCTCTGACGAAACAAATGAAAGGTTAAAAATACTAGTTATAGGTGAAGCAATAATTGCAGCTGACATCTTCAAGAAGAAGGGGTCTAAATTGTCAAGTCCAGCAGATTTATATGAATTGAGATTTTGTAACTCTCTTAAAACATCTACAGCTTGAATTTCAGCAAAAGAAAACTGTGGGAGAGATGCAAATGTAGGTGCTATATAATTGGGCCTGGAAGAAGCAGCCGGCTGGAGTGCATGACCCCTCATTGTAAAATGCTTATTGAGTCCCTTTAATATAGTGGACTTATTAGTGGTGATAATGTCTCCAAGCTTTAGAGCCGTGGGCAATTGGGCGGAGTTGGTTCTTATTCTCCATTTGTTTGACTGTATCCCAAAATTTTTTAGAATTGGTACTGCAAGAGGCAAATTTATGTTTATAGAAACTGGACTTGGCTTCCCTCACTGCCTGTGTGTACTGATTTCTGGATTCCTTAAAAAGCTGCATATCGTGAGGGTTACTTGAAGTGAGTGCAGTCCGCCATAAAATATTTTTGTGCTTGCTGAGGGCAGTCAATTCCGGAGTGAACCAGGGACTGTATCTGTTTTTAGTTCTAAACTTTTTAAATGGAGCATGTTTATTCAGAACTGAAATAAAAGCATCTTTAAAAAAGAACCAGGCATCTTCCACAAATGGAATCAAATCGATGTCATTCCAAGATACCTGGGCAAGATCTGTTAAAAAAGCTTGTTCACTAAAATGCTTTAAAGAGCGTTTAATGGTAATGAGGGGAGGTCTTTTTACTGCAGACCTGTTACGAACACATGCGATTAGACAGTGGTCACTTAAATCCTGACTAAAGACTGCTGAAGTATATTTTGAAGGCATATTTGTCAGGGCTATATCAATTAAAGTGCCTTTGTTTGCAGATTTTAAATTGTATCTAGTGGGTTCATTTATTATTTGTGTAAGATTAATAGCATCCAGCTTAGATTGTATATTATTTGGAACATTTAACATGTCCAAATTTAAATCTCCTAATAATAAAAACTCAGAAGACAAGTATGGTGCAATCAATTCACATAATGTATCTATAGCAGAACTGGGGCTGAAGGAGGTCTATAACAAACAGCTACTGTAAGTGATTTATCTCTAGAAAAAATAATTTTTAAAATTAGGATCTCAAACTTTTTTGAGGCAGACTTAGATAAAACAATAGAACATTGTAAGTTGTCTCTACAGTAGAATACAACTCCACCCCCTTTTATAGGTCTGTCTTGTCGAAAGATATTGTACTTTGGTATAGAAATTTCTGAATTGTTTATGGATTTCTTAAGCCAAGATTCAGACATAGCTAAAATATCAGGATTAGCTGAGTGTATCAGTGCCGTGACTAAATCAATTTTAGGAAGAAGGCTTCTAATGTTTATATGCATAAAGCCAAAACTTTGACTATTACAAAAATCATCAAATGAAAGTGTTTGAAGCATTGAATTTTTAGCAGAGAATACAGGGCCAGGATTTAGCTGAACATCACCTGACAAAAATAAAAAGAGAAGGATGAGGGCCCGGCTAATGACTGTAAAAACTGGCCGTTTAATGCCCTTAGGGAAATAAAATAAAGAAATAGGATTATGAACATAATACAATGAATACAAAGGTTTGGGAACAGGCAATAAATTCACATTCTGAGTATAAAAAGTAGGTGAACCTAGGCATTGTGTGACGATAAGTACAATTGTATCTCTAGAGTGTCCAGTTAAATCAGATGAAGTTATAGTAAATAAAAAATTTGGCACAACAGATGCTCTTGTATCATGATGAGTGGGTAATTTACAATGAAATAATGCAATAATAAAAACCAAAAACAGTAATGAACGAGGCATGCTGATATTGTAAACAGCAAACAGTCAGTCAGTGTGATCACCTGGCTAATCGTCGCGTATACGCTTAAAGTCCCACAACAGTACCGACGCACTACAAGCGTGTTTATCCTGACACAGCACTGATGTAATGGAGCAAATATAGTCCAATAAATAATCCAAGAAGTCCCTAAAAATATAAGTAGTCCAATCACAGAAATTCCAAAGGAACAGCCGGGAACCAAAGCATTTACCTTGTTGTATTTGATATCCCGCCTGTATTCCCTAAAATACCCCACCTCAATATAATTCAGCAATTCATCATCCGCATCACTCTACAAATGTACATTCGGATAAACCAAACCAACACTGCAAAATGATTGACTTTATCTCACCTCTCAATTGAGTGCGTTGTTAGGTATTTAGTAACCTTGGGCGGTGTCCGGGCCGGGCTCAGCTGGATCCGGCTCTAGGGCGCTGGTCTATGATTTGTCCAAAAGCAAACTATCTCGTTTCAATAAATAAACTCACTCAGAGACTTATTTAAAAGAAAGTTTACGAATCGCCATAGACAGATGGCTTCGGTTTAATGAACAAAGTTTTTCAGAAAAAACAATATCAGCTACAGAAATAAAATACGAGTAGTCTTCACCACGAGGAACGGCCCAGATCTAACTGTGCCTCCCACATTTATAGTGCTCAAACCCCCCATGATGACACCAGGGGACTTTCAGCCTCTTTCCATATCTGGACACAAATCCGTTCACTTCTTCTTTTAATCATGCACAGACTTCCTTTCTTAAGCAAGTAAAACGTTCGTAACATGAAGCAACCCAAAAACATACTATCACATAAAAAGAAAAATCAACTTAATGTCAGAATCCTGCCAGATCCTTGTTTGTATTTAGATCTAGTTTAGCATGGCAGGGTTCTGACAGTACATATGTTCTATGTGGGAGATGCGTGGTTTAGTATTGGTTTATTCTGACCACGCATTTCCCGGGTCTCGTCACTTTTTCCCCGATCCCTTACTTGTGATTATTTTCCAGGTGTATGTAATTTACTTTGTCCCTATTTATTGTCCTTGTGTTTGCTGTTCTGTGCACGTTCGTCTTGTCACATTTCCTGTTGGTTTGCTGTAAGTATAGAGTGTAGTCTTAGTCATTGCCTGTTTTGAAAAGTTTAATGTTTGATTTGTTAAGTTTAGTGTTAGTTTGCGTCGTGTTTTCCCTTGTCTTGTTTTGCCCCCTCGTGGGTTTTGTTTTTCCTGTTTTTCCTCGTTGTTTAATAAATTCCTTTGTTGTTAACATCTGCATTTGGGTTTGTGTGTTGAGTGTTCTAAATCCTTGACAGAACGAACGTGCCAGAACAGAACCCAGCAGACTATGGCCGAGGATCATATTTGGTGGAATGCCCTAACCGCCGAGTCACGTTCCGGATTAGGGTTCTTTCCACCGCAAAAGGGACTTGATCTGCGGATCTATGCCCGGAAGGTCCTGGACAGAAGGGCATGCTTCTCGGATCGGATGGTTAACCGATACCTCCTGGCTGGTCTCGATAATCCTCCTCCCATCTCCGAACGAGCAGCTCTCATCTCTCTGCCGTTTTGGGAGATGGTGGACCGTCTTGATTCACAGCAACAACCCCAGGATGATGATTCGGCAGTCGGTCCGCAGCTATCGATCCCTAGGGGTTTCATCATGGGGTCAGTAAGGCTGGTGAGTTCGGTTTCCGCCCCTTCGACCCCGGGGGCCTCTCCCACATCTACCTCACCCACGCCTACTCCTGTTAACTCCTCTGCACCTTCCGCACCCCGAAGCAGAAAGAAGAAGAGGAGGAAAGAAGTGGTGGGGTCTCCACCACATTCTTCATTCGTCCAGCCACAGCCAGCGCGTCCAGAGCCGCCGACGCAGCCGCCAGCGCGTCCAGAGCCGCCGACGCAGCCGCCAGCGCGTCCAGAGCCGCCGACGCAGCCGCCAGCGCGTCCAGAGCCGCCGACGCAGCCGCCAGCGCGTCCAGAGCCGCCGACGCAGCCGCCAGCGCGTCCAGAGCCGCCGACGCAGCCGCCAGCGCGTCCAGAGCCGCCGACGCAGCCGCCAGCGCGTCCAGAGCCGCCGACGCAGCCGCCAGCGCGTCCAGAGCCGCCGACGCAGCCGCCAGCGCGTCCCCAGTCGTGTGCGCACACAGCGCAACCCCAGTCTGAGTTTGCATCGTCCTGCCATGCCTTTCCCAGGAATCACCCGAAGTTCACCCAGACTCCTTCCCCAGACTCCCACCCTGGACCACCCCCTATGAACTTTTGTGTTCCCCCACCCCCCCCTCCCTTGTTTGTTATTTTTATTATCCCATCCCAACCCATTTGTTATTATTGCTTGTCTACCTTTGTTGTTAATTGTAGTGTTTTCTTGGGTCTTGTCGGTTTGTCAATCTGTTATGTACCATGTTTAGTGTTCCCCCTTGAGGGCGTCTAGTAGCCGCTTTTTGAGGGGGGCGTACTGTCAGAATCCTGCCAGATCCTTGTTTGTATTTAGATCTAGTTTAGCATGGCAGGGTTCTGACAGTACATATGTTCTATGTGGGAGATGCGTGGTTTAGTATTGGTTTATTCTGACCACGCATTTCCCGGGTCTCGTCACTTTTTCCCCGATCCCTTACTTGTGATTATTTTCCAGGTGTATGTAATTTACTTTGTCCCTATTTATTGTCCTTGTGTTTGCTGTTCTGTGCACGTTCGTCTTGTCACATTTCCTGTTGGTTTGCTGTAAGTATAGAGTGTAGTCTTAGTCATTGCCTGTTTTGAAAAGTTTAATGTTTGATTTGTTAAGTTTAGTGTTAGTTTGCGTCGTGTTTTCCCTTGTCTTGTTTTGCCCCCTCGTGGGTTTTGTTTTTCCTGTTTTTCCTCGTTGTTTAATAAATTCCTTTGTTGTTAACGTCTGCATTTGGGTTTGTGTCTTGAGTGTTCTAAATCCTTGACACTTAATTCCTTTTAGAACAGATTTGTTACCTTTTCTCTTTAACAAGGAAAACATATACTTATATCTATGGCCACCCTATAGAATAGGTGGCCTTCATTTCTCTATATATTAACAAAGAAAGAAAAATCACAAGTTGCTCAGGCACGGTGTTGCAAAACCACCTGGTACCTCTTTCTGCATGCACGCGAGCTTTGCGTGACACAGGTTACAAAACATATCAAGAATTATACACATAGTTGGACGGCGCTGAATCCTCAAATGATTAAAGATTCAACCTCTTCCATCACATTTCTTAAATTTGCCCCTTTATCGGGTTCAGTTGCGGCCCTTTCCATTTCTCGTATTAATTTTATTAACATCTTATTCGTCCGTTCTTGGTCCTTAATTATTTCGATCATTACTGTTGTAGTTCTGATGAGCTCTTCTTTGCTTATGTGAGCATTTCTGCCGTCTTCCCTTTTGCTCCTCCTTCGTCTCTTTGCCTGTTTCCTTCTGTATACCTTGATTAATTGAATCATTGTGATTAACTTTAATTCACTGAGGCGTGTATATTGCATTTCATCTCTTTGGCCATCTGGCCCATCTGACACAACCTTTTTGACCCAACACTTGTGCTTCCACTTCCTCTTTTCCCAACTTGTGGTCGCACGCTATCTCTTGCAAAAATCGTGAAACTTTGGTTGAATAGTAGATTGCACCTAATATCTCTGGGTCATATGGCACATCTGACACAACACCCTCTCTTGCAATCATACTATCAACTCCTTCAGTTATATTTCAATTTATACTTTTACAATTTCATCAATGCACACATCAAATACATTTCACTTGTTCTTTTCCAATATGGCTTCCCGGTACTTCTTTGCTTTTAATTAGCCCCATTGAGCTTTCATTTCTATGATATTCATGAGTTGTGGCAAACTGTGGTTCGATTCATGGCTACAAAGATCTTAATGAGTCTCAGAAAAGCTAACACCTTTTCGATCTCTTCTAGGTGGAGTTTAAGCCAACCGAGAAACCGTCTGAGTGTTTTTCCGACTGGGTTGTCAGTGCCTTCCGATTCCCGCGACCATTTGTCACACATATCCGAACTCTTAATGGTTGCCATTCTCATAATATCTTGTACCTTTAGCCGTTTTTTCTTTTCTTATACTCATTGTTCCAAATTGTATTCTTGTTCCTACACAATTTCATCGTTCTTTGGAAAACAAACGTATTTTCAGTAGTGCATTGTGTTATTCGCTTTGGCTTAACACTAGCAGCTTAATTGGGTATTATTCACTCTTCCCCAACCTCTTATATTGGTCTGTTTTAGTCATATTTAATCTTTCCAAAATTATACATACATATACCTTCATCGATTTAAACATTCATGTTCTTATGACTGATTGTCCCAAAATACATACAAATAAACAAAATGAAAAACCAAAAATTTGTTCACTTCTTGATTAATTATAACAGCCTGGTTTACATTCTTTAGTTTTCTTCTTAAATCGATCCCACCTGCTCATTAATATCAAAATTGCTAATAGAACAATGTTTCCGTTGTTCATTAAAAATCCTAACACGAAAATTCCCATAGTCATAATTCCTATAACAATCCAGAGGCTTGCATATTCTTTGTATCTTGATATCATTACCCCTGTGAGACTTAGTGTCTCAATTATCATTAATGCCACTTCACACCAGTACATTATATCCTCAATCTTGAATATTTTCCATGTTACATCTATAGCAAATTTACACAAACTTGTGGAAATCAAAACCATTTTGCCTCCAGTTCCCAGTATATTGCTCCATCCATCAGACACGATCATTATACTACATACTAATATCGTTTTGCTTATTTTTCCAATAATCAATACTCTTACAATTTGAACAAATCCCAAAAACAAGTGCCAACAGAGGTTTTTTGTAAAAAGCTGAATCATCATCCAAATAATAAAAACCCCAATTTCACTGACCTGTTCGGAATTGATTATTTCAATCCCAGAACCTCCAGCATCAGCCGTGGTCGTATTAGCATCTGTATTATTGGTTTCCCCGATGGATGACATTCTACTCCTTATTACTATTTCTTTTGGACCTCTGTTGGTCTTATCCGGAACAATTGGTTTCTGTTGTTGTCTCTTTTTTTTTTTCAATTTTCTTGCTTGTTAATTCTCCCCATTAATTCTTTGTGAGCTTTTCAGTCCTAGTCGGTCTTTTTTTATCTCATATCTTTCTGGTTTAGGCACTCCTGCCTTCCATAGCTCCACCCACTCGAACACCTTTTTATCTTAAATTTTTAACAATGGTCTCTCATTGGCGTTCTGTCCCTTCCTGTTTCTATAGCGTTTACGCCCCTTTTCTTGCACATCTATTATCTTTTCTATCAGGCTCAATTCGTCTGCTGGTTCTTCTCTCTTTGAACAAATGCGCCTTCCTGCTTCTCTGCACAGAAATTTGATTGTGATAAACAATAGTACTAGTCCTAGTACCGTTAGGGCCGCATATAGAACGTACCATCCTACATTAATGAAAAAATTTACTAATCCATGCCATATGTCTTTAGTAATGAAATTTCCAACCGCTATGGCCGCTGTCTTGACATGCTTTACCCCATGCTCGAGGAACTTCACAGGTTCATTATACCATCTGGGCCCCCCTTCATTATCTCCTTTTAGTTCAATACTTGTATTACAGGTTATACTTCTCATCCATCCTAGGCCCAAATAGTAAGTTTCATCTTTTCCCATACACCAATTTACCTTCCAGTTTCTTCTTTCTATGGTGTCACTTAAATCGTCGATAGCGATCGCATCTAAGTTAGGCAATATTCCTGCTTCTCCCGCATAAGTGAAATTATACCTCACTCTACTGTTATCCCCGATACGTGCTGGTCCGTGGAATAACTTCCATTGTTGGTTCTTATCTATTATTCTCACTACTCCCCCGGGACCGTAAGTCATCTCATACCTATGTGGTAACTTACTCTCCCTGAATGTCCAGGGTAACGGGACTATTCCCTTACTCCAGTAACATAACACTGCAGACATTTGATTAATCGTCACGTAATCTTGCTCTTCCGAGCACTCTTTTATCAATTCTCCGCATTCTTTCCCGTTCAATCCGTATACTATATCTTCATGAAAAATAAACTTCGTCTGTACACTCCGTCGTTTTCTTTCTGCTGCCTTGAACTTACCCGTTTAAAACGCAGCCTCCTTTTTACACTTAATGTTTCCTCTGTTTGATTTCCTGTTAAAGGATCCGTACCATTTACAAGGTCACTGCAATCCATTTTTTCTTCATTTTTATCACATAGGTTAGTATACGAAAAATCATTATAATCATTCTTTATGTACCAATATCTCTTTTCATGCCTTTTGCCAATCTGCTCTCTCACGCATTGATCCATTTCCTTAACTTTTCCCTCATAATAGCTTCGAAATTCTGACTCTGTGTTCAAGGTCTCGTTTAATTTCATTTTGATTAGATATACATCTGCGTCCTTTTTATTTTCATCTATTTCCCAGAATCCGATTTTATGGTTAAATTTTACTCTGGGTAATTCCAGCCTTTCTCTCCATATCCATGGTATTGTTTTGTTCAACTCTAAACTTATCGAGGTAGCAAAATATCTCTCATACTCTTTATATTCCCACCCGTCGAATCCTAGATATCGATCTCTAGCGGTGGTTAATAATACAAAATCCCCTTCCGGATTTAAAATACTGCTGGACTTAATCCACTTGTCTATATTTCTACGCAAATCTCCTGCGTGTTTTTGTCTTCTTTCATACTCGCTTCTTTTATGTCTTTTAATACCATTTTTATTTTCACACCCTTCTATCTCCCACGGGTTGAACTTCTTACTTGATCTGAATATCCAACAGCCTTCTACTTCTTCGTTCACCCCTATACGGTAAGTCTTCCCTATGAAGAAATTTTCGGTCTTGTTTTTGTTAGTTCCCTTGATATAACTGTTGCTCTCATATATCTCAATTTTTTTGCTATGCCAGTGTCTGATTGATACTTTCTTTCTCAATTTCACCCTTGGCTCTTTTACCAAATAATACATCACATTATGGTTTCTATCTCTACTTGTGGTGTTAACTTTTAACCACTTCCAGAAATTTGTGGTATTGTTTTCTACTTCCGCTTTTCTCTCTTTAGCTGTAGCCCATACCGTTACATCATAACCTGACACGTTTTCTTTTTCTACGTGTATTTTTGCTAATACTATTTCTCCGGTCATTATTTCCCATTCTAGTTCATAGTTCAATCTCACAGTTGTCAATAACATCATTATTATTCCAAATAAACACCATAAACTTATACTCATCCATTTGGTGCATCGCCTCTGTTTTTTCAGCTTCTGGATTTTTGTTTTGGCTGTCTCTAGCTCTTCCGAGAGGCTTTCCATGGATGCTGATTTCCTCATGTCTGTAATCAGAGGTTAGTCTTAGGCCCTTCTACGAGCCTTGTTTTTCTTTTCAAAAACCCATGCTTTATCATTTTCATCTCAGATTTCTTATCATGTAACTGAACCTCCATTCCCCCGATCCAACTGAAATCAGGATGTGCACATTCTAACACATTCAATTTGATATGCATTATTACTTCAAAGTGTGTCTCTGGTTCCTCAGTTATCTGTTCGTCATGATAAGGCATCCCTTTTATGTACTTCTCGTCCGCTGGGGACCAGACTTTGTGTTCGCCAGCTTGGTTAGCCTTTGACACCAAAAGTTCAATGAACTTTTCTTTTCGTTCCGACTTCCGCTTCTCTTTTGTCACATTTGACCTTTGTTGATTTCCCCGGAAATCGTTATCATATCCTGGCATGTCTACCCACTAGCCTTCTTGGGCTAACTCTAATGCCAGTGAACCCCAGCTCCTTACCTGCCATTTTTTGTCTCGTTTCACATAAATCCACGCTAGACTTCCCTTATGGCTTAGCTTCGGGTTCACTTCAGGAAAGCATCTCAATATCGGCTCGTGCCACAAATTGAGGTTCCATAACATGCTTTCATACTCAGTTAACGTCAGATCGCTGTCTCGATCCTGACGGTCAATTTCTCGGACCCTGTTCTCCCTCTCTCGGAGGACTTCGTCCCTACCTTCTCTTCTGTCACTTGGAAAAATAGGTATTCTTGCGTCCAAGAATGCCTTTTTCTCATGTTCTCTCATCCCTATGTATGGATGCCTCGAGAACCCGATCAGTATTCCCTCTTGGAATAGGCCTATGGGTTTCATAACTCTTATGCTCTCCCAAACTGATCTAGATGACATTAAGGTTCTATTTTTGCTTTCACACACTGCGCACTGCCACATTTTTCCACCGTCCCATGTACAACTACATTTATCACACCCATTTCCAGACACTCTGTATGAGTCTATCCGTACTTTAGGATGATTTGATCTACAACCTCCACATATTAGAACGCCACCAATTTCAATGTGACTCTGTTCTTTCACTAGCCATTCAGCACCCATGTCTTTTTCCTCGAATGGGCTAATATTGGGCATAGCACGGGCCTCATTGCATATTATGCAATGATACGGCCGTACTAGGACCATTATAGGTGTAGTTGGGTCTCCTTTTAGGCCCATAACTCGTTCCAGTTCTGGGCCTAACCAAAGCATTGCTCTCGATCCGTGCTTACCGTGTTCCACCCTGATCAAACCCCTCTTATTACAAATGTCAATGATCTCCTGCATTGTTTACACTTTAATTAGGTCTTTGTTGCTATATATTCCGTTGTTTTCTAACTCGACGGTATTAGATCCTGTTACTGTCTTGACCGTATCTACGGTGCCTAACCCTTCGCAGAATCTCCCTACCTTCCTCCTCCTAGTGATAATCACTTCATCACCTGGTTGGAACTTCGAGTTGTCTTTTACTTCTTTTTCTCTTGGTTCCACCTTATTGCACCTGTTAAGATTTAAAAGACACTTATCAATGATCGTATCCCATTCGCCTAATCTTTCGTTCTTTTTAAACCATTCTTTCGCTTCGCGGATCGCTCTTTCTGCAATACCATTAGTTTCGGGCCTGTATGCAATACTCTTTGTCAGTATTATTTTATTTTCCTTACAGAATTCCTCAACTAATTTACCGCTTACGTTATGTGCTCCGTCTGCTCTCAGGCTCTGCATTTTTCCTTGCCATTTTATCCACTCTTTTAAACAATTAACCACATTTGTTTCTAATGCTGTGGGCATTGCCCAAATCATTTTCATGCGCGTACAATTGTCTATTGCTAATAAAAAGTAGCAATTCTTGAGTTTTGTTTGTGGACGCAGGGGGCCAGCGAAATCAATGCTTACTTCCTGCCCTTTGTACTCCTTTGGCAACTCACTCTCTGCAGCTGCCTTTGCTGTCATGAACTTCCTGCAAATTTCACATTTGATTTTCACTTCCCTGTATCTTGTCCTCCAGTTTGGTACTTTCATACCTCTTAACCTTAATTCCATCTGAATCATATTAAAACTCGGATGGTTCAGGTCATCATGCATTCTTTTGAACAATTCGGTCACTTCGGTTCGTTTTACACTGCCTATCAGCTTGTCTACCTCTCTGTTTCCTGTAGCAGCTTCATTGTTTTGTTTTGTGTGGCTGACTTGGTGATAACAATGTGTTTTCACCTTTGTTAAGAGCTCTGCAATCTTTCTCCACTGCTCGCCGTGTGCCATTGGCTTACCATGTGCTGTGTGGAAACCATTAACTTTCCACGTCTCTAACTTTTTGTTTATACCGTCTGCCACATATTCTGAATCACATGTCAAAACTATCTCTTCGTGGCCCAATTCGAGGGCTTTTTCTAAAGCTTTCTCGGCTGCCACTACTTCTGCTAACTGAGACGTTCCGGATATTTCACCACTTTGTGATGTTAGTAACTGTCCGTCTCTTTTGACTAAAAATCCCCACTTAATTTTTCCTCCCCTCTCACTCCCGTCTGTGTAATATTTGGGGAGATGTTGATGAGTATCATGGTATTTAGTCATTTTGTCTTTTTTACTTTGTTTGATCATTCTCCAATCTAACTGATTGTCCCCTAAGATCAAATTCCACTGATCCCACCTATGTGAATGAATCCTTGCCTGGTTCATTACTAGGTTTTTCTTCAATCTTGCTAACTCACCTGCCAGCGAGTAAATGATAATGGGTTGCTCTTTAGCCAGTGCTTTGAGCTGCAGGAGTCGTTTTGAGACTGCTGCTAAAACCCTCTCTGGCCCATTCTCATCATATTTACACATTGCTGGTTCCTGTGTGTGTGTTAAAAATGCAATAGGCACTTTCCCATTGTGGTTGAACAGTGTAATAGTAACTTCCTGTTCTGTCTCTTCAACCTGCACCCTTAGTGCTACATCCTCATCTCTTCTCTCCAGCTGACCACTGTTTAAGGCCATTCTAATCAGTTTTAACCTAGCGGCCTCCATCTGATCTGACCAGTTCCAATCTTTCCCTTTTGTGCCCTGATACAATACTCTGGCTTCTCGAGAATATTTGGGTATCAGCTCTCTAATGTAATTTAGAGTTCCTAACTATGACTGTAGCTGTTTGCGAGATTTTGGGGGACCTGATTTCTCTAGCTCTTCTAACTTTTTCCTTGTGTTAGTTGTCAGAGCCCTTGTGTCTCTTCCTAGCTTAAACCCCAGGAAATCAACTTCCTTCTTTCCTACTTCCATTTTCTTAAGATTCAATTCAATTCAATTCAATTCAATTTTATTTATATAGCGCTTTTCACAAAAGTCAATTGTTTCAAAGCAGCTTTACATAAATAGAAGCAGTGAAAAGCACAGAAAACGACAGATAGCACAACAGAATACATGATAGCATGAGCAGTTAAATTTGCTGCGGCTATGACTCAATATTATAATTGCACGTATTACTAAAGCAACGTATAGAAGAGGAAGCTAGGTAAAGCCCAAAAAGACTAGGTTTCAGGCCTGCCTCTGTCAACCTGCCTAACGTCATCTCCAACAGCTTCATGTGTTCTTCCTCTGTCTCAGAAGAAATCAATATATCATCAATATACACAATCACCGGAATTCCTTCCAGGATTTCAATCATCATACTTTGGAAAACGTTGCCACTGTTTCGATAACCCTGTGGTAGGCGTTCATATACATATTGTTTACCATTATAAGTAAAAGCAGTTTTCCCTTTACTCTCCTCTGCTAGAGGAACACTCCAATATCCATTGGCTAAATCAATTTTCGATAACCAATTCTTGTCTTTACCAATTTCTCCACTGGCCTCTCCACAGTTAATCGGATATCTAGTATCTGGTACTGTGACTTTGTTTAATGCTTTGTAATTGGTTACTAATCTCCAACCTCCGTCCGGTTTAGCTACGGCCTGTATTGGAGAGTTAGTAATGGCCGTTTCATTTTTCTTCAGTTCTTTTATGATTCCTTGGTCATTTAATTCCTTAATAGTTTCACATATGTCCCTTTCTGCTTTGTTATTTATCTTATACTGCCTCTGGGGGGGTGGTACTCCCCCCTGAATCACATGTTCATATTTTGCCTGTACTGTTCCGCAATCATTTTTGCTCTTAGCATATGACTCCATATATTTACACAACAATTTTTCCAGCCCCTCTTTATCCGACAATTCTGATTCTACCACAATCCTTTTAATTTCTTTTCCTTTATCAATCACTCCCAGTTTTCCAATTAGTATCAAATCTTTAGGACAAAGCAAATTGTCACTTCCCATGATTACTTCGATGTCTCCTTTTTTCCAAACATCTTTTTCTCTAGCTTTGCCTTCAAAATCTTCTACTATCACCAAGTCTATTAATTCACCATGTTTTTCTGTTTGTTTGATTACAGAGAAATCAGCCCCGGTATCGACTTGAAATGTGGTTTCATCATATGTTTTGAACAGTTTGTTGTTTGTTTCTTTTACAGATTCCATAGCTTTCTTCAGAGGAGCCGCAAATTCCTATTCATTATCGGGACGCGCCTGTTGTTTCCTAGGCCTTTTTACTTTTGTTTTAGTCACTTCTTTCTCTCCTCTGTCGTGTGTTTTTACCCTGCCTACACGAGCATCGGGTCTGTGTTTCTCTCTATTTGCAACAATCCTTGCCCTCTCTTCAGATGAAAGTTTACTCCACTTTTCAGGGCTGATGTAACTTCCTTTTTCTCTGCTATTGTCTCGTCTTTCAAACCTGGGCTTTGACTGAAATCTCTCTCTACTACTTCCTTTGCTTTGGCCCTTGAATGGTTTCCTTCCTCTATTTCTATCCTCTCTGTGCTCTGTTCGCCACGAGCGCCTGCTCTCAGGTTCATAGCGGCTGTTTGGCTTTCTCTCCCTCTCTGACTTCCTAATCGGGTTCTTAACCTGATGGGTCTTACCTTGGGATCTTTCTATTTCTGACTGAATTATCTCAGTTTTCCTGTCATACCTTATTAAGACCTTACCTAATTCCTCAGGTGTCGTCTCTGGGCCAAGAAGTAAAAATTCTTTTGCTCCCACAATAGCATTTCTTTTCACAGCTCGAAATATTAATTTGAGCAGTTTCTCCAATTCTATATCTCTATCTGCTAATGCCTGGCATGCGGTGACCGCGCCCATAGTATTCCATTTTTCTTCAAACTGCTTCTGTTCTATTTCCTCTGCATCTGTGGGTAACACTGAATCCAAATGTTCTGCCATTTTCTTACCTCCTTCCATTCCATATTCTGATAAAATATGCGTATCAATTGCTTCTGTGGATATTCCTATCCTTTCTGCGTAGCGTACTATTTCTCTAACTTTACCTTTTACTGTGGTATTTCTCAACTTGGTTTCTTGTAACATTTTTATCTCACGGTCTAGTCTCATGATATTTTCTAACGTGTTACTAGTCCCTGATGCTGTTGTTCCGGTCCCATTAAACCCGCTACCTTGGTTTACAGGGATTCTCACATCTTGCGCCGGTGTACTTAACCGTATCGCACTTAATCGTCTGCTTAATTCGCCGCTTTCCAACGGTCGGTTTCTACTCGGGGTCTCCTGGTAAATAGCCTCTGGGACCCTTTCTACAAAATGTAATTTTCTGGGTGGCCTTGCTGTTTGCACAGGAGTTGAGGCCCTTGCAGGTCTCGTCGCCACCAATCTTTCATACTCTGAGTCTGTTTCTTCTTCGCCATCTGACTCATCGTCTGAGCTTTCGCTCTCGTCGGCTGTATCAGAATAATATTCATCGTATACGGTTTTACCTACGGCTGCTTGAATTATTCTCCTTAATGCGGCCTGGTTAGTTAGGTCTTTTTGTGCGAGGATCGCTTTTTTAGCTCTTTGAGTCAATGTGGTATCAGCTAAAATTTTAATCGCGTCTCCTCCATTTAACAAACTCCACACTTGACCACATGTTATACCTGGTGCGTATTCTGCATCCCACTTATCCTCTCTGTCTAAAGCAGTTTCTTTCTTCCTACTTTTAGCATGCGTGGGTTTGTACCACCCTTTATCTAACCTAAATGCTTCATAACTCGCGCCATGTTTAAGTTTGGGAAAAGGGTTTTCTACAAACTCTTTTCTTCCTCGAGAGGTTTTTGTTCTGCTTAACACCGGCCATTCAGGATCCGGTTCATATTCTGCGGCCTCTGCTCTGAGATTACCTCTCACTCGCCTTAAGCTTGCTTCCTTATTTGATCTGCCCTCCCCAGCTGTTTCCTCTTGATTAACCAACTGCCTGATTTTGTTTAAGACTGTGGCATCTGGGTGACAGATCATCCACATTGTGGGCCAGCCTGTTCTATCAGCCTTTTTTTGGAGTGCCATTACGAGGTATTTTCCCATTTTGGTTTCTTCAAACCCAAATATCCCTCCCGATATTATTGGCATCGCTATGGACTGATATCTATTATCTCTAGCTGATTCACAAATTTTATCTATCAGTGCATCCAATATGATAATTGCTTTCAACTCTTCTTCTAATTCGGACCCTTGACCTTTCTGGTGTCCTACTGCATGAATTACTGGCTTTCCGTTTGGCCCATACCTTTTTTGCAAAACAATTTCGCCTTCATTTAGTGTATATGGCCTCTGTCGCATTAGCCTGTATGATTCATTTTGAAATTCCTGTCCTGCTCTTTCGCTAAGACTCGCAGCTACCCCCGCCCCGTGGGTGAGGTATCTATTAGCTGCATTTACAAGTGCATCGGCTTCTTCTTCATCTTCCAATAACCCTTGTTTTAGAACAACTAAATTAGCCCCTTTACCAAAATACATCCTGACTGGTACTTCTCCTCCCTGGGAGAATTCATCGTGCGGGCTACTGGGGTTATCAGGTCTCGGGGCACTTGGATCGAGAGCATTTTCATATCCCTCTCTCTGGGGAATGAATTCGGGTGCCATTGACCCCCTTTCCGATCCCTCTTCCGGATCGCTTTCGACTATAGTTGTCCAACTCTTCGTTGGTATATGGTCAAGTTCAGCCCCAACGTCATCAAACACTCTTACTCGGGGATATCCCTGTCTGCTTCCTTTATCAGAATATATGAAGGGGGGTGCCTCTGCCCCTTCCTTCACAAACAGACTCACTACTGGGGCGATCCTTTTTCTGATCTCTCCCCAGGGCATATTTTTAAACCCACATCTGCCTCTCGTGGGGGTTTGCCATTCTAGTTTTCCCCCTGTATCTTCAGGAACTAGTTCAATGGTAACCATCTGAGCCATCTTTTCTCTTAAACCGGTTTGCTATAAAAGAGAACTCACTCTTTGCCTCGAGAGTATTGAGCTTCCTCTTTGTTACAGGTCTGTACAAGCCTGCGCGCGCGTATGCTCAGATTCTCAGTCTCTAAACTGAGTCTGTGGCTGCAGTGTGTGAAGCTTCGCTCGTTCCAACTCTTTATTCTGCCTGAATTGTCTCATAAACCACTACGGCCCACGTTGGGCGCCATGTTGTATTTGATATCCCGCCTGTATTCCCTAAAATACCCCACCTCAATATAATTCAGCAATTCATCATCCGCATCACTCTACAAATGTACATTCGGATAAACCAAACCAACACTGCAAAATGATTGACTTTATCTCACCTCTCAATTGAGTGCGTTGTTAGGTATTTAGTAACCTTGGGCGGTGTCCGGGCCGGGCTCAGCTGGATCCGGCTCTAGGGCGCTGGTCTATGATTTGTCCAAAAGCAAACTATCTCGTTTCAATAAATAAACTCACTCAGAGACTTATTTAAAAGAAAGTTTACGAATCGCCATAGACAGATGGCTTCGGTTTAATGAACAAAGTTTTTCAGAACAAACAATATCAGCTACAGAAATAAAATACGAGTAGTCTTCACCACGAGGAACGGCCCAGATCTAACGGTGCCTCCCACATTTATAGTGCTCAAACCCCCCATGATGACACCAGGGGACTTTCAGCCTCTTTCCATATCTGGACACAAATCCGTTCACTTCTTCTTTTAATCATGCACAGACTTCCTTTCTTAAGCAAGTAAAATGTTCGTAACATGAAGCAACCCAAAAACATACTATCACATAAAAAGAAAAATCAACTTAATTCCTTTTAGAACAGATTTGTTACCTTTTCTCTTTAACAAGGAAAACATATACTTATATCTATGGCCACCCTATAGAATAGGTGGCCTTCATTTCTCTATATATTAACAAAGAAAGAAAAATCACAAGTTGCTCAGGCACGGTGTTGCAAAACCACCTGGTACCTCTTTCTGCATGCACGCGAGCTTTGCGTGACACAGGTTACAAAACATATCAAGAATTATACACATAGTTGGACGGCGCTGAATCCTCAAATGATTAAAGATTCAACCTCTTCCATCACATTTCTTAAATTTGCCCCTTTATCGGGTTCAGTTGCGGCCCTTTCCATTTCTCGTATTAATTTTATTAACATCTTATTCGTCCGTTCTTGGTCCTTAATTATTTCGATCATTACTGTTGTAGTTCTGATGAGCTCTTCTTTGCTTATGTGAGCATTTCTGCCGTCTTCCCTTTTGCTCCTCCTTCGTCTCTTTGCCTGTTTCCTTCTGTATACCTTGATTAATTGAATCATTGTGATTAACTTTAATTCACTGAGGCGTGTATATTGCATTTCATCTCTTTGGCCATCTGGCCCATCTGACACAACCTTTTTGACCCAACACTTGTGCTTCCACTTCCTCTTTTCCCAACTTGTGGTCGCACGCTATCTCTTGCAAAAATCGTGAAACTTTGGTTGAATAGTAGATTGCACCTAATATCTCTGGGTCATATGGCACATCTGACACAACAACCTCAGTATAACCACAGAACCGCTAAACCAGTTGCACATACTGGAACCGATGTCAACGACCGCAGCAAACACGTCCAACAGAATCCGGGAGCCCACCCACGACGAACCAGTCCATCACACTAAGGAAACCATACTGGAAATCCCAGCGCAGTCAGGGCACATCCGAGGAACGTGTTGGCGATGGACCGCAATGAAGTCTGTTTGGAAACCAGCAACAGCATACACTGGAGACAGAACTCGATCGACCCAGCGAAAAAGTAAGACGCTAACGTTGCACAATGTTAGTCCCGGAGTAATAGCAAATAATTAAAATATTACATCCAAAGTGATATACTGTTAAAAACTTTGAATATTTAAAACCGAAACAAAGAGAAATAAATAAAACAGAGACTAAACACAGGACGAACTCAATACACGCCTCACACGTTACGCCATCTTGGTATTTCATAACTACAGGGTACCTATTGTAATATTACGTGGTATGGGTACGTCTATGGGTAATATGGTCTATGTGTAATATTTTTTTTTTTCATATTTGCTACTTACCTGATGAAGTGTTTTGTATAGCCTACAGTTGATGTCTACAAGCCACGTCGGCAAATAAAATATAACACACAATAAAAATAATAGCAACTTGTACCTCTTTAATCTGTATATGTATACATGAGTTACCAGGTAACTCTTATATTTGCGGGCTGTAAATTAAAGTGGGGCTTATTCCCCGCTTGTTCTGTGTATGTACCAAGTAACTCTTATATTTGCGGGCTGTAAATTAAAGTGGGATTTATTCCCCGATTGTTCTGTGTATGTACCAGGTAACTATCATATTTGCAGGCTGTAAACTAAAGTGGTGCTTTGTTCACCTCTTGTTATAAATGTTATAAGATAAATACCATAAACATACAGAATATTGTTATTTTTATTTTAAAACAACTTATTTCAAAACATCTTTAAAACACTATAATTAAGCCAACACTTAATGTTTATTATCACATAACTTTTATTTAAAATAAAAAGTCATGACAATTTTTCATTGTTTTTCCGGCTTGGCTTCCTCTGTTGAGGTTCTTGTCCACTCGGATGATGAGTTGATGTCGTCTCACAAATGCTGTTCTGCATTACATATAAAAAACATAAATGAAAGCCTTCAGTAAATGTTTCTTCACTGTGCCTTGACAGAAACAGAGTTTTCTGAGCCAGTTACGTTAATAACTTTAGGCTAACTTATGAGCTAGCTGGCAACTTTCTTGAAAAACATTGTTTGAAATGCGTGAGTCATGTATTAACAAAACCAGTCACCTTATCCAGCATGCAGATCCTGCTAACATCACTCGCAGCCATACTCCACAGTGTAGAACGTTTTTAAAACCTCTTAAAGAAATTTCACCTCAGGATCGCGTTCCAGCAAACCTCCTGCAGACGGCCGCGCGCTCTACACCTGCGCAGTAGCCTACGCAGGTAGTCGTCTTTTGCTTTAGCGGGAGCTGATATCTGCTGTTGTTTCATTCTGGTTTGCCATTGCATAAATTATATTTGGCTAAAATACTTGTGTTTACAGTAAATAAATTGCAAGGCACCACTAAAATAAAAGTGATGTGCTGTTATATTTATTTGCCGATGTGGCTCGTAGACATTGACTGTATACAACATTCAGTAGTCAATATGAAAAATTCACAATAAAAAAAAAATAAAACATAATTTCCCCATAGACTTGACTAAGTCATACATACCACGTAATATTACAATAGGTACCCTGTTGTTATAAAATACTTAGAGTATAAATAATTTATAATTCTTCATATTCTTACCCCCTTATTACCCCAAACTTAAAATATTATTCCCTGTGGTAACAAGTACGTACTGTAGAGGTACCCTGTTGTTACAAATAGGTACGCTGTAAATTCGGTTTAATTACGCGATACTTTGCGGGTTGTAAAATAAAGTGTTACCCTAATTTGCAACTTATTTGGTCAATTGCCAACATGATTGGGTATAAAAAAGCCTGTCAGAGTGGTAGTGTCTGTCAGAAGTCAAGATGGGCAGAGAATCACCAATTCCCCCAATGCTGCGGCGAAAAATTGTTTTCTGAGTTTCTCAGAGAAAAATTGCAAAGAGTTTGAAG
This sequence comes from Paramisgurnus dabryanus, assembly GCF_030506205.2. NCBI lineage: Eukaryota > Metazoa > Chordata > Actinopteri > Cypriniformes > Cobitidae > Paramisgurnus > Paramisgurnus dabryanus. The sequence continues at coordinate 36,337,799 of NC_133355.1, read as the reverse complement.
TTATCATCATCTACAGTGCATAATATCATCCAAAGATTCAGAGAATCTGGAACAATCTCTGTGCGTAAGGGTCAAGGCTGGAAAACCATACTTGATGCCCGTGATCTTTGGGCCCTTAGACGGCACTGCATCACATACAGGAATGCTACTGTAATAGAAATCATAACATGGACTCTGGAATACTTCCAGAAAACATTGTCGGTGAACACAATCCATTGTGTCATTCGCCGTTGCCAGCTAAAACCCTATAGGTCAAACAAGAAGCCATATCCAAACATGACCCAGAAGCGCAGGCGTTTTTTTTTTGGGCCAAGGCTCATTTAAAATGGACTTTGGCAGAGTGAAAAACTGTTCTGTGGTGAGACGAATAAAAATTTGAAGTTCTTTTTGGAAAACTGGGACGCAATTTCATCCGGACTAAAGAGGACAATGACAACCCAAGTTGTTATAAGCGCTCATTTCAGGAACCTGCATCTCTGATGGTTTAGGATTCCATGAGTGCGTGAGGCATGGGCAGCTTACACATCTGGAAAGGCACCATCAATGCTGAAAGGTTTATCCAAGTTTTAGAGCAACAAATGCCCTCATTCAGACGTTGTCTCTTTCAGGGAAGACCTTGCATTTTCCAACATGACAATGCCAGACCACAAACTGCATCAATTCCAACATCACTGCATAGAAGAAGGATCTAAGTACTGAAATGGCCAGAATGCAGTCCAGATCTTTTACCCATAGAAAACATTTGGCGCATCATAAAAAGGAAGTTGCGACAAAGAAGACCATAAGACAGTTTAGCAACTAGAAGCCTGTTTTAGACAAGAATGGGACAACATTCCTATTCCTAAACATTGGTCCTCCTCCAGCTGTTCCTTATATGTACATTTAAATTTTCCGGCCTCTTATTGCTACCTGTCCCAACTTTTTTTGGAATGTGTAGCTCTCATGAAATCCAAAATGAGCCAATATTTGGCATGACATTTCAAAATGTCTCAATTTCTACATTTGATATGTTATCTATATTCTATTGTGAATAAAATATAAGTTTATGAGATTTATAAATTATTCCATTCCTTTTTTACTCACAATTAATACAGTGTCCCAACTTTTTCTGATTTGGGGTTGTAATATAAAGAACAAGTGTTGACCTTGGACACATGGAAAACAGGGTGAATCCGACCGAGAGCAGGAGGCAATCTGAGCTTAACCGCCACAGGACTAACGACCTTAATGATACTGTATGGACCAAGGAACCGAGGAGTCAATTTGCGAGAATGCTCTCGGAGAGGCAGATCCTTGGAGGAAAGCCATACCTTCTGCCCACAAATATAATGGGGTGCAGGTCGACTGTGTCGGTCAGCCGCGGCTTTGGTTAGTCTGGCTGTCTGAATTAAAACTGTTCTAGCTCTGTTCCAAGTGCGTTTGCAGCATTGAACAAAGGCTAGAGCAGACGCAACCGCCGCATCGGGTTCTTGCGATGGGAACAAAGGTGGCTGAAAACCCATCGACACCTCGAAAGGGGACATGTTGGTAGAAGAAACAGGAAGGTAATTATGAGCGTATTCAACCCAGGGAAGCTGTTGGCACCAGGAGCTCGGAAATTGAGATGTCAGACAGCGGAGCGCTCGACCGAGATCCTGATTAGCCCGTTCGCATTGCCTGTTGGTCTGAGGGTGATAACCTGAAGATAAGCTGGCGGTAGTGCCGATCTGTCTACAGAACTCTTGCCAAAAACGGGAAATAAATTGAGGACCCCTATCAGATACCACATCTGAGGGCAGACCATGTAAGCGAAAAACGTGTTCAATCAATATCTGGGCCGTTTCTTTGGCAGAGGGCAGCTTAGGAAGGGGAATGAAATGAACCGCCTTGGAAAAACGGTCCACCACAGTCAAAACGACAGTGTTACCTTTAGAATTAGGTAAGCCGGTAACAAAATCTACGGCTAAATGTGACCAGGGGCGGGAGGGAACAGAAAGGGGTTTCAACAGACCAACGGGAGCTTGATGAGAGGTCTTATTACGAGCACACACCTGGCAGGCTAATACAAACTGTCTGACATCTGATGCCATAAAAGGCCACCAAAATCGTTGACAGACGGTAGCCAACGATCTCCGAACTCCAGGATGACAAACAAACTTGGACTCATGGCCCCACCGGACGACCTCGGAACGGAGCGCAACAGGGACCCACAACCGACCCGCCGGACACCCCTCTGGCACTTCCCCCTCTCGGCCGGCCTCCCTCACCCGCTGCTCGATTCCCCAGCGGAGGGCAGCCACCACCCGCCCCTCCGGGAGGATGGTTTCGGTCCTCTTAGTATTAGGAGAATCGAACAAGCGAGAGAGAGCATTGGGCTTCGTGTTCTTAGAACCTGGCCGGTACGAGAGAGTGAAGTTAAATCGGTCAAAAAAGAGTGCCCAATGAGCCTGTCGCGAGGTTAATCTCCTGGCTGAACGGATGTATTCTAGGTTTTTGTGGTCCGTCCAGACCAGGAAAGGTTCCGAGGCACCCTCCAACCAGTGAAGCCATTCGCCCAAAGCCAGTCTGACGGCCAGCAACTCCCGATTACCTATGTCGTAATTACGTTCAGCAGGGCTTAACCGGTGGGAGAAAAAGGCGTAAGGATGCACCTTCCCATCCTTAGAGGACCGCTGAGAGAAAACGGCGCCTACCCCGACATCTGACGCATCCATCTCAACAATTAGTATTCTTAATACTATTGGTTCACTAGATGTTCATAAGGCAAAAGAACTTGTCATACTTGGTGATTTTAATAGTAATTGGCTTGATAGTTCCTCTATTAAAGATAAGAATCTAATTAATAGTGTACATTTAACTCAACTTATTAAGGAACCCACTAGGGTAGATGGCAAGTCGTCATCTCTTTTGGACTGGATTCTGGTTACTAATCCACAACGAATAATGGCATCGGGTGTTATGTCTGACTCTATGAGTGATCAATTATTTACTGTATATGGAAAATTAAGCTTTTCAATCTTCTTCCAAAATATATTAAATTTAGGCAATGTAAAAATCTTAATGTAGATAACTTTATTCATGAAGTATCAAATATTTGCTGGGATCGCATGGCACTTATACCTACTATTGAAGATGCTTGGGATTTCTTTTACTCTGAGTTATATAAAGTGATTGATAAACATGCTCCATTTAAAACTCAAAGGGTGAAAGGAAGGACTTTGCCATGGATTCATAGTGAACTTCTTAGTCTCTATAAGAGTAGAGATAAAGCCTGGGCTAAATATCGAGTAACCAAAGATTCCGATGATTGGGAAGCCTATAGAAGTCTGCGTAATGAAAGTAAAACTAAAACAAGAAATGCTAAATCTAATTATTATAAAGATAATTTGTCACAAGATTTCAATAATACTAGGCAATTCTGGAAAAAAAATAATTTAGTATTGAACAAAAATAATAAAAATCAGATAAAACAAATTTGTGTAAATGATAATATCATAACTCAACCTGATAAGATTTCAAAAATTTTAAATCAACATTTTTTTAACACTTGTCAATACATGCCAACGCCTTACTGGAATACAAAATACCCAAATGAATTGCCTTCATTTTCATTTAAAACAATTACACCGCAAGAAATTCTACATGTTATACGTAAATTGAAAACTAATACTAGTCCGGGACCTGATGGCCTAGAGGCCAAGTTTATCAAAATGGCATCTATAGTAGTCAACATTTGAAGTGGATCAAAAACATTCATCAAATTTGTCCTAAAACAAGAACGGGTATTGGATATTGGTTTTAAGAAAACTTTTAGAAAAGGATTTGATCCACTTCAAATGTTGACTAGTGTAATATTCTCATATACCCACTAGCAGAACTTTTCAATCTTTCACTCTCCACAAAATCATTGCCTTCCATGTGGAAATGTGCATCAATAATACCAGTGTTTAAAGGAGGTGACTCAACTGATGTTAATAATTATAGACCCATTTCAATTATTTCTACAGTACAAAAAATACTGGAAAAGTTAATTTTTAATCAATTGTCTTCATATATCTCTAAATTCAATATTTTATCCTCATGTCAGTCAGGGTTTAGGCCTAATCATTCAACAACAACGACCCTATTACATTTTACAAATGACATCTTTACGGCTTTTGATAATCAAAATCTTACAGGTGCTATTTTTATTGATTTCTCCAAGGCATTCGATACAGTTGACCATTATTTATTGTTGGATAAACTTTATTCGATTGGCCTCTCTAGTGATGCACTGTTATGGTTTAATTCTTATTTTCATTTTAGACAACAATTTGTTACAGTACAGGGTAAATTTTCTGATAAGATTGTCATAGATAAAGGGGTTCCACAGGGTTCATCTCTGGGGCCCCTACTATTCTCAATATATATTAATGATCTCTCTAAAATTGTACAGAAATGCAATATTCATCTATATGCCGATGACACAGTTATTTATACCTCTGACCGTAGTATTATTAATATCCAAGAATCTCTTCAGGTTGATCTTAATCATATCCAAGATTGGCTCTTTCAACATAATCTTCTTCTGAATACGAAAAAATCTTATGGTATGCTATTTAAAAAAGGACATCCTGATTTAACTGGGAACCTTTCTATAAAATTAGCGGACGGAAGCTTTCTTCAAAACATTAATACCTTCAAATACCTTGGCTTGTGGGTTGACTCTGAGCTTAACTTTAAATCTCATATTGATTATATAATTAATAAAGTGTATGGATGTATTGGGCAACTCTACCGATCAATAAATTGTTTCACATATGAAATAAGGAAAAGAATAGCGCAGCAGCTCATACTCCCAATAATTGATTATGGAGACATTATCTATCAAAATACAACAGACAGATGCATCTCAAGGGGCTATCCTAAAATAAATAAAATAAATTAACTGAGCCGTAGGATCTGGAATAGAAAGCACAGGCGCAGTGATAAACCTGGACTTTAACATATCAAAGGCTTCCTGAGCTTCCCTGTTCCAGTAAAAATTCTCCTTAGAGGAAGTGAGTGCTGTAAGAGGTTTAGCAATCTGACCGAAATTTCTGATGAATCGCTGATAAAAATTAGCAAAACTCAGAAATCGTTGAACCTCCTTACGCGAGTCGGGGGTTGGCCACTCGGCGACCTCTTTGATCTTAGCCGGATCAGGACGAATCTCCCCTACGGCAATGACAAAACCCAGGAATGAAACCGACTTCCTATGAAACTCGCACTTCTCCGCCTTAACATACAGCTGATTCTCAAGCAAGCGGCGTAAGACCCTGCGAACATGCTGAGTGTGTGCCTGCAAAGAAGGGGAAAAGATGAGAATGTCATCCAGGTACACAAAGACAAACTTGTTTATCATGTCTCTCAACACGTTGTTAACCAGAGCCTGGAAGACAGACGGAGCGTTCGTGAGACCAAACGGCAGAACGGAATATTCGAAGTGTCCGGAAGGGGTATTAAACAGATAGTCCAAGAAAACTGTCCAAAGATCTCAGCCGCTGTGATGAAATAGAAGAAAGAAGTCTCAGTCGTGCACTGGAGATCGCGCGCCCTGCGCGGTGTGGGGAACCACCGATTCGAATCGGGGAGAGATGAGATGACAGTATAGCTGGCTGCAGGCTGGACACCAAACGATCCGTCACAGTGCTGCTGGACAGCAGGGATTACCAGTACGCTGGACAGCGAACAGCATGAAGTCCGATAGAAACAGCAGAGCGGCGGAGAGGAGCTCACCCAGTACCACAGGGCAACGGCCACACATGAGAGACAGCAGGGCAGATGACCGGCAGGGCAGAGAGAGGAGAAATAATCCACTGAAGCAGAGAGGAGCGGAGGTGCTGTAGTCCTAATGAGAGGAGATGAGAGAAAGCAGACAGAGCAGGCAGAGTGAAAAATAGCAAAAAGACAAAAAGGCAAAAAATATATATTAATCCAACAAAAACGGCGAACACGACATAACAGGACTGAAGAAACAAAACTATGATGAACTCGCAAGGAGCAACAAACACAGAGATTAAATTAAATACCAAACGAATGGGGAGGCAAATGAGAAACAGGTGAGTGTCGCAGGTGAATGAAATCAGTGATGATGATGAGATCGCCCCGGTGGTAGACGCGCACGTGAGAACTGTCAAAACACAAAACACACACACAGAACAAAACAAAGAAACAGAACAGCTGACAGACCGAAGTCATAACAAATTCTATGTCTGCTTAATGGTTCAGTTAAGTTTTTTTAAATAATATTTTAAAATGATGTAGTAACTTTTTTAGTGTGTTGTTCTGTATTTCCATGCAGTTGTTTGTTAGCTAAGATCCAGTTTTATATGGAGCTGCGGATATACAGTTGAAACCAGATTTTTACATACACTTCAGAAAAAAACACAAAATCTTTTATTTCTTTACTGTCATACATTAAATCAGAGATAATTAATAAATATTAACATATTTTTTGCATTTGTTAAATGTCAGAATCGAGCGAGTGACAATTTTTATGTATTTTTCCTATACATACACTTCCTTAGTATTTGGTAGAATTGCCCCGAAACTGTTTCACTTGGGGCAAACGTTTTGGGTATCCTTCCACAAGCTTTCTACAATAGTTTGCTGGAATTTTGGCCCACTCCTTTTGACACAACTGGTGTAACTAGGTCAGGTTTGTAGGCCTTCTTGCTCGCACTCGCCTTTTCAGTGCCGTCCACAAATTTTCTATGGGATTAAGATCAGGGCTTTGCGATGGCCACTCCAACACCTTGACTTTGTTGTCCTCAAGCCACTTTGTCATTAATTTGGAGGTATGCTTGGGGTCATTGTCCATTTGGAAGACCCATTTGCGCCCAAGCTTTAACTTCCTGGCTGATGTCTTCAGATGTTGATTCAATATATCCACATAATTCTCTTTTTTCATAATGCCATCTATATTGTGAAGTGCACCAGTCCCTTCTGCACCAAAGCAACCCCACAACATTATACTACCACCCCCATACTTCACAGTTGGGATGGAGTTCTGAGGCTATAAAGCTTCACCCTTTTTCCTCCAAATATACCGTTTATCATTATGGCCAAACAGTTCAATTTTTGTTTCGTCAGACCACAGGACATGTTAAGATTTTTTTCCCCATGTGCAGTTGCAAACTGTAGTCTGGCTTTTTTATGGTGGTTTTGAAGTAATGGCTTCCTTCTCCCAGAGTAACCTTTCAGCTCATGACGGTACAGGACTCGTTTTACTGTGGATAATGACACTGTCTTACCAGTTTCAGCCAGCATCTTCACAAGGTCTTTTGCTGTTATTCTGGGGTTGATTTGTGTCACAGGTCGGAGCGGACCCGAGATAGCTAAAGGGTCACGCCCCTTCCTAGTTTCCACCTCGAGGAGGTTCCCAAAGCCACCCCAATGACCAGACACACAAGGTAAGCGTATAATTAAAACAAACTTTATTTAAATTACTTAAAATAAGTTGGGGAGGGGAAAGGGGAATTAAAAATAAACAGCCTCTTCTGGCCTCCAAGCAGGTTGAGAGAGTGGAGAGGAGACAAGATCTCCAGGGGGTTTTTACTATCCGTGGCGCCCTCCGTGTCCTGGAGGCAGAACTTCACCAGGCGGCGATACAGAATAGATATCTGACGGTTAACTGTGGTTTAATCCTCTCTCTCTCCTACAGGTGGCAGGCTCGTGATCACCTCGCTTGGAAGGTTCGAGACTGTGTACACAAAGCACACTGGAATATGGTTGTGATCTCCTCTCTTGCTCTCTCCTACAGGTGGCTGGTAGCAGTGGACACGGTAGGTACTCCTCATGTGACTTACTCGTCGTTTTCCTCCTTTAGAGGGCTCGGGGCTGTAACACAAATCACACTTTCGCCGTTAACTGTACTTTTCTTACTTGCAGGTGGCTGGTAGCAGGGGATACGGTAGGTACTTCTCAGGTAACTGACTCGTCGTTTTCCTCCTTTAGAGGGCTCGGGCTGTAACACAAATCACACTTTCTCCGTTAACTGTGCTTTTCTTACTTGCAGGTGGCTGGTAGCAGTGGATACGGTAGGTACTTCTCAGGTAACTGACTCGTCGTTTTTCCTCCTTTAGAGGGCTCGGGGCTGTAACACAATCACACTTTCTCCGTTAACTGTGCTTTTCTTACTTGCAGGTGGCTGGTAGCAGTGGATACGGTAGGTACTTCTCAGGTAACTGACTCGTCGTTTTCCTCCTTTAGAGGGCTCGGGGCTGTAACACAAATCACACTTTCTCCATTAACTGTGCTTTTCTTACTTGCAGGTGGCTGGTAGCAGTGGATACGGTAGGTACTTCTCAGGTAACTGACTCGTCGTTTTCCTCCTTTAGAGGGCTCAGGGCTGTAACACAAATCACACTTTCTCCGTTAACTGTGCTTTTCTTACTTGCAGGTGGCTGGTAGCAGTGGATACGGTAGGTACTTCTCAGGTAACTGACTCGTCGTTTTCCTCCTTTAGAGGGCTCGGGGCTGTAACACAAATCACACTTTCTCCGTTAACTGTGTCTCTCTCTACTTACAGGTGGTGACCAAGCGAATGGGTATGGTGAGTAGTAGGTCAGCAATCCTTCTTGCCCAGATCTTAGTCGGAACAAATTAATGCCATCACTGCCGAGCCAAACGCTGCCCTCTCCTTCCCATACGTGGGATTTGCTGGACTCGGAACAGGGGCCCACCTTTGAAGAGACTCCGTGACGGGCAGTGAATAGCCGACTAAGCTTCAGCAATGTAACACTTCACTCACAGGCAGACCAACACTCTGAATTGTACTCACGTGCAAACTTTTCTTTTTGTACCCTTTTTCTCCACCCTCACCACCGTAATACACGTTGCCCGGGCCGGAGACTTCGTACTGTCTCACCGGCCTCCACACCCAGGGTATATGGACAGCGTATGATAAGCTGGCTCTTCGTTCGCCACACAGCGTCTTCTCCGTTCACATACGGCCGACTCCAAACAATGGTGGCTTCTGACAACAAGTACACAGCACTTCACTGCAATACAATCATGTGAACACACGCACTCTGTAAATCCAAACTCACCCACGACACACTTGGTGAAAAGATAAGGTCAGGCCAATAGATCTTTCGTGGGGTCGGCTAAGGAATCCACGGGGCACTGCACGAATAAGCCAGAGACTGAAAGGGTTTGCTGATGCCAGTTTCCCAATGGCGTTGCGTTCTCGGCTCTCCCACCGCTCTATTCCGTGATGGGGCCGCTCCGCCTGTTGCTAGAACTCACACATGCAACCGCTGGTTTACTTCATATGCACATAACACTTTTACACCTTTAGTACTCACAAGTGGTGAATCTTACTTCCTCTCTGCGTCTTCTTAGCTCCCCCACCGTTCGATTTCTCCTTCGTGTATCACGTGGTTCAGTAACTGTGGTAAAAGAACTCCACATACACTTCTACATGTCAAGCGAGTTAGACATCTTGCATACAATAGGGGTTTAGATCATACTCAGCCCAGCCAAGATTAATCCGTCTTGAGGTCCCAGTCACTCGTTTGTTACTCCAATCCAAATGTTCCTGATGCACAGTCCACCAAACAGCCAAACTGCACTGCCACAATACACAGCCAAACCGTACCGCCACACTCCGCCACAAAGCTGAACCAGACTGAGACAACACTGCACCAAAACTGAACTTCTCTATGGGACTCCTCGAATAAATGTCCTCCTCCTACCTATCGGCTCCTTCAGCCGTCCTCTTTCCGTTCGCGGAGCGATCCCCGGATCAACGGCGCCGTTTAAGGAGTGGACGTTTCATCCGCCCTTGGCGGAGCAGAGCGTTTCCAAGAGTAACTCTTTCCCCGAGATCAACTGCCCTCTAACCTCCGTTTTCAGGTCCTCTTTATCCTCCTTCTATGCGTCTCTCCCTCCAATCACCGATCGCTGCGTTTATTTGTTACACCTGGGTCTCGTTCGCCTGATTTTCCTTCGCGGTGTTTACCCGGAAGTCCGGTGTTCCAGTTTTGACCTCCGTGTGGGAAACCTTCCGGTCGGAACCAATCTTCGGTGTTTTTGGTTCCGCCCCCGGAGATCGTCACCGTGTGACAATTTGCACATTTCGCACCAAAAAACTTTACTCTCTTGGACTCAGAATCCGTCTTCTTCCGGAACAGTATGATGGTTGTACATTCCCATGTTTTTTATACTTGCGTATTATTGTCTGAACAGATGAACGTGGGACCTTCAGGCATCTGGAAATTGCACCTAAGGATGAGCCACACTTGTGGAGGTCCACTATTCTTTTTCTGATGTCTTGGTGGATCTCTTGATTTTCCCATGATGTCAAAGAAAGAGGCGCTGTGTTTTTTAGGTGTGTCTTTATATGCATCCACAGGTGTGCCACCAATTAACTCGAATGGAATCAATTAACCTATCAGAAGCATCTTAAGTTAAAAATGGAATCAGCTGGAGTTTTTTTTTTTTAAGTCACAATAAACTTAGTGTATGTATACTTTTGACTTTGATGAAAGTGATAAGAAAAATAAATAAAAATACTCCCTCGTTCGATTCTGACATTTAACAAATGCAAAAAAATATGTTAATATTTATTGATCTAAAACAGAAAAAGTTTACTTTGATTTAATGTATGACAGTAAAGAAATAAAAGTGTTTGTGTTTTTTTCTGAAGTGTATGTAAATATCTGGTTTCAACTGTAATTCAAATTAACAACATCCACATGTTTTACTAGGCTAATTCATAATTTGAATTAATAATAATTGTAATAGTAATTATGAAATATTATAATAATTAATTCCAAGGAACAAACTGTTGAATATTGGGAACGAATTCTAAATAAATGGCCATACTTTAGACTAAATAAGAAAACGAAGTCTCTATAATGTAGCATAAAAGATAATTCGTAGCCATGATTTTGTCCGCATGTCAGTGGCGGTTCTAGACAAATTTTACCAGGGGGGGCAAGGAGGGGCCAGTGTTTAACCAGAGGGGCACATAAAAAAACTGCAACAAATTATATTTAAAGAATATACACTTTATTTTACTTTACAGTTAAATTTTATAAAGATTTATCTTGTACAAGAGTGCAAAAGTGCAGATGCATAGAGGTAGTGCCATAATTAAAATAAAAAATACATCCAGGGTACAACAAAGGGTACAACAATGTGCCACTTCCTACTTAAGTATTTAAATTGGCATAACAATGCTGGATTTGAACAAAATATAAATACACTACAGCAACAGGATACGGCGGTTGTGCTGTCTTGAAAAACGGTCCACAAATACATCAAGATCCAGCGCCTTGGCCCTTCTAGACTCTATGCTAAGGACACCAAGATCACTGAGTCTCTCATCAGTAGTGGTGGACCCCAGGAAGGTTTTTATCAGTTTCAGTGTGGAGAAACTGCGTTCACAAGAGGCCGAGCTTACAGGAAGGGTTTACAGCAATCTTGCACAGTCTAAAGAGCTCAAAGAAAACTTCCCTGTATGGCTCAATAAAACGAACCAGCTCAACTGTACTGCATGGCTTTTTAATTTCACCACTCTGTATTTTTCTGTCCAAAACTCTCTTAAATTGATGGAGCTCATGCCCTAAATCATCAATGTCTGCATTTTACAAACGGCCAAATGAAAAAACATCACTCTCCTTTAAAAAGGTATCACTCTGGGGACTGAGAGACTGTATGCTTCTCATGAGCTCACAGTTGGTATTGGAGAAACGTCTGTTCAACTCATTGAGCATGCTGTCAATTACAGGATAGAAAAATGACGTGCGAAACATATCTTTGTCACGTTCTACCTCCCTCTGACCAACAGTGCTTAGTGTGCAGTAGCCACTGAGTCTAGAGCTCAGGATTTTCGGACGGTTTGCCACTGACGTTGTTTCAGAATCACACTGCTCACAAATTTTCAATGCTTCATCCCAACACTTGTCAAATAAAGACTCCTGTCTGTGGTCTTTCAGTGTTTGGACTAAAGCATTTACCAAGTCAACAGCTCTTGACAGATCAACAGTTTGTGACTGTAACATGTCAGACAGTAGTTTTGTCTCCCCAAACAACTTACGCAGAGTAACAAGATGCACAACAAATTCTAGGTCAATTTGAGCGAGAATACCTCGGGCCTCAACTGTTTTTTCACCATGAAGTTCTTGAGCAATCTCTTGCAGTAATCGTTTAAGGGCAGGTAGAGTGTCCATAATATTACCTAGGGCTAGAAATCGGCATGCCCAACGTGTGTCGCTTAAACGTTGCAGCTCTCTTGTTTTGCCATACATTTCTGTTTGGATAGACAGCCATTTTGGGTGCACATATGAGGCAGAGGTAAAAATATAAAGACTCTGTAACAAAGAAAAAAACTCCTCTGTTTCTGGGACACTTTTGACTACATCAACTAAAACCAAGTTGAGACAATGTGCACTACAATGGATGTAGAAGGCATATTTTGCCTGTTCTTTGATCCTTGCCTGAACCCCTGAATGCTTACCGCTCAAAACGGCAGCGCCATCATACGCTTGGCCTACGAGGTTATTTCTGTAGTTCAGGCCATAACGTTCCAGTAAGTGCACTATTTTGCCAGTAAGCCCCTGCTGCATCTAACCTCTCTGCAGATTCAAAAAGGAGAAAACTCTCCTGAATGGCCCCATTGTAATAGTACCTGAGTGTAAAAGAAATCTGTTCCTTTTTTGAAATGTCCTTTGTTTCATCTGCCATGATGCTAAAAAACTCACTGTTCTTCACCTCTTCTATGATTTCAGACCGAACCATTTCTGCTAAACAACCCAAAACCTCATTCTGGATGATCTTGCTTGTGTACTTTGCATTGTGAATGGAAGTTAATCTTCTCTTAACAAGTGGGTCATGGTTAGCAACTGTTTTAAGAATTTCCCTAAAGTTTCCTTTGTTAGTGGACTCTTCAGATTCATCATGTCCTCTCTGGGCTATATTTTGAGTAGCTGTAAGTAACAGCACTTCCCCAACTGTTTTAATGTATGCCCGATTTTCTTGTACTTGTTTAGTGTGTTCTTTGTCAAGAAGACCTGCTAGTGTTGCATCAGTTTTAACAGCTCTTTGAAAATCCCTCCATGCTATCATTGCACACTTGTGTCGTTCAGACTTTGCATGTACTGAAAACCCTGCATCTTTCATAGTTGCTTTTTTCCAGTTTCTAAAACCATGTGCTGAAACAAAAACAGTGTCTGGGGCATTTGGTGTGCTAAAATGTCTACATGCATAGCAATAGGTAGAGTCCATCATGACAGAATACTCAAGCCATGGATGAAGATTATACCAGTTTGGCTTGAAGCTCCGTCTTCTGTACCCCATCAAAGTGGTTGGGAATATATTCACATTAGGCTGTACTGGTACATCATTCTTGGACTTGCTGATATCTGTAGAAAGATGTACAGTAAACACACATTTATTTACTTATGCATGTATATACATGTACACTAGTCAACATTTGAAGTGGATCAAAACCTTTCCTAAAAGTTGCCTTAAAACCAATACCCAATATCCATTCTTGTCTTAGGACAACTTAGATGAAAGTTTTTGATCCACTTCAAATGTTGACTAGCATATTTCAAAATGTAGGCCAAGTATTTACTTAAAGGCGCTCTAAGCGAATAATGTGCGACGTCACTTCCTGTTGATGTTTGAACTGTTTTCAAACAGACAGAGCGTAGCTAACTCCTCCCCCCCCCTCCCTTCCGTGCTTTCATGAACGCGCCCAACCCCCACCCCCAAATCCTTCTTGTCATTTATTGGCTGGAATACTTTGTTTTGTTTTGTGCTGCTAGGTTTGGCCATTTGTTGATATTGCCATTTGTGAAGCCTGGGCTGTCTACAGAGATCGCGTTTTTTTACAGTTTGATCAGCGGACAGGCAGCAAGCAGATAGTGAGGAGATGTTTCCGGTATGTAACAAAAAATGTTTTATGGTCTAAAACGCTTCAATTCGCTTAGAGCACCTTTAAAAAAAATATATTAGTCTCATATTGACACAAAAAGGAATTTACAGCAGAAAGCACTATTTTAAAAAGACATAGTAGGCCAATAATGAAATAATAATTGCACTGCTTTGCAAATCTTCATCACAAACCTGATGGTGCAGTATAACCACTTGGTGCACAGATCCACATATAACCACTTTCTGTCCCTCTGGCTGTTCCTCTCTCTGTCCCTGTATGTTTTCTTCCACCTCACCCTCTTCTTCGTGCTCCTCACCCTCTTCTTTGTGCTCCTCACCCTCTTCTTTGTGCTCCTCGCCCTCTTCTTCGTGCTCCTCACTCTCTTCTTCATGCTCCTCACCCTCTTGAATTTCCCTCTCTGTGTCAGAGCCCTCTCTTTCATCAGATACCCTCTCTTCAACCTCCACTGACTCATCTGGCTGTCTCTCTTCCTGCTCCTCAACTCTCTCAATACCTTGATTTGTTTCTCTCCCTTTTTTGTTTACTGGGGTAAAAAAGGACGCTATGTCCCTTCCTCGTTTCATGATAACTATTAGAAGAAAAACAACTTAGGGGCATGCATTACATTTATTTGCCTATTATGGGAGCATGTGTGCAATATGTACACAATAAAGGACACAACATGTAATCCTATTTTGTCTTCATTTATAAATATTGTATATGTTTTAATATATAGCCATTCATGTTCAATGCATATTTTGCAGTATATTTAAAAATATATGCACTAGTTTCCCATATGTGGAAATGGATTATGTAATATACTGCATTATATTTTGAAATATATTCCCATATATTTTTGTTCTGTAAGGGCATTGTGTAGACCTAGTTGCAAGGATACTGACATTTGGATATTTGCTTCTGCTTCGATAAGTTTGCTTAGAAATACGTTTCTAAACACATCGAAACCAGACATTTACTAACTTGATTTTATTACCAATTTGAGGAACAATAATAATAATAAATTTTATTTGTATTGCACTTTACATTGAACAATCTCAAAGTGCTACAGAATATCAGTCTAAAAAAAAACATTTTTCAGTCTATAAAAAAAAAAAAAAAATCTAAAACAGACAATCTAAAAAACAATCTAAAACAGACCAAAGGAACAAGAAGCAAAAAAAATTTAAAATATATAAAAAGCAGTTTAAAGAAAGGCTTTTTTAAAAAGAAATGTTTTTAAAATTTTTTAAAAAACATCTATAGTCTGTGGAGCCCTCAGGTGGTCAGGGAGAGCGTTCCACAACCTGGGGGCAGCCGATGAGAAGGCCCTGTCACCCATGCTGCAGAGCTTAGTTCTGGGGATTTGAAGAGTGGTTGAAGTTGCTGACCGAGTACGTGAGGAGGTACGTAGGGTGAGAAGATCTTTTAAATAAAGGGGGGCATGTCCATATATACACTGGTGGGTGAGAAGGGAGACCTTATATTCAATTCTAAGTGGGATAGGGAGCCAGTGAAAAGATTTCAGAATAGGAGTGATGTGGTCATGCTTACGCACCCTCATCAGGATCCTTGGCAGCACTATTCTGTATATATTGAAGCCTCTAAGTGCTCTTGCCTGGGATCCCGATGAGGAGTGCATTGCAGTAGTCCAGCCTGGATGAAACAAAGGCATGGACGAGCTTCTCTGTATCTGCTAGTGTGAGGGTTGGACGGAGTTTTGCGATGTTCCTTAGGTGGTAGAAAGATGTCTTACAGAGGTGTTTGATATGGTTGTCAAAGGTAAGCTGTGGGTCCATTTTAACACCCAAATTGGTAACAGATGTGGAGAGGGAGATGGTTTGTCCAGAAAAAGTGATATTGGTGATGGTGGATGAGCGAAGCTGATGTGATGTGCCAACCAGGATGGCTTCCGTTTTGGAGCCATTCAGCTGAAGGAAATTGAGCTTCATCCACGCCTCTATCTCCTCCAGGCAGGTGGTCAGTGTTGTTGTTGGCAGGGGAGCAGAAGAGGTGGGGGCAATCTTAATGTAGAGCTGTGTGTCATCCGCATAAGAGTGAAATGTTATGCCATGTCTGCTAATGATATCGCCGAGGAAGAGCATGTATATTGAAAAAAGGGTGGGGCCAAGCACAGAGCCCTGAAGAACACCGCAGGTGACACTGTGGATGTCAGATTTGGCTTTGCCCATGGCGACATGCTCCGTTCTGTCGGTCAGGTAAGAAGTGAACCAGTTGTGAACTTTTCCTGAGAGTCCAATGGTGTGTTGCAGGTGGTGAAGAAGGATTTTGTGATCTACTGTGTCAAAAGCAGCTGTGAGGTCCAGGAGGATGAGTAGTGATGGGGAACCAGTATCTGCTGCCATAATGAGGTCATTGGTGACTCTGACCAGTGCTGTTTCTGTGCTATGGCCAGAACGGAAACCAGACTGAAATTTTTCATACAGATTATTGTATTTGAGGTGATCATGAATTTGTGCTGCAACAATTTTTTCCAGAACCTTTGATAGGAATGGAAGATTGGATATTGGTCTATAATTGTAGAAAATTTCTGGATCCATTGTGGGTTTTTTCAATAGAGGTCTGATGACAGCTGTTTTTAATGCAGATGGGATATGGCCGGCCTGTAGTGAGTGATTTATGATTTTGGTGATAAACGGAGAGATAGCAAAGATGTTTGCCTTCAGCAGGGTTGAAGGGAAAGGGTCCAGGGCACATGTGGATGGCTTAATTTTTTTGATAATCTCCTCTACTTCCTCCTGTGTGACATCAGAGAAGGTACAGAACGACTGGGCAATCTCTAGTGGGTCAGCTGTTGGGAGGGGCAGTACCACAGTGGAGGAAAGGTGAGAGCGGATGGTGTTAACTTTTTGCTTGAAGAATGTGATATGCATATTACACCTCTCTGCTGTAGTCTCAGAGAGGGAGGGTGAGGGGGGGTTGAGAAGGTTATTTATGGTTGAGAATAGTTGTTTGGAATCACCGGGGCTATTGTTGATGATGTTGGAATAGAACTTGGAACGTGCGTCCCTCAGAGCTTCTGCATATGCCCTCCTATGTTCCCTGTATGCCTGTTTGTGGACAGTCAATCCAGAGGCCTTGAGCCGCCGCTCAAGGACACGCCCAGCCGCCTTCATTTTTCGCAGCTCGCCCGTGTACCAGGGTGCGGTGCGTGAGAACGAGACTGACCTGGATGTTAAAGGGGCGTGGAGGTCCAGGAGATTGCTCAGGGACTGATTGTAGAAGTCCACCAAGTCAGTAATGGTGAGAAGGTCAGTAGAGCCAGAAGAGAGACGTTGAAAGTCTAGAGTCAGGGCATCTGCATTAATGTTTCTCAATTTTCTGAAATGGATCTGCCGCTTTGGTTTGGTATGGTTGGGAGGGAAAGGCAGCTCCATTGACACTACCTTGTGATCTGAAACACCAAGATCGTAAACCTGTATATTGCTAATGGGGGCAGAGTTTGAGATAACCAGATCAAGTGTGTGTCCCCTGCAGTGTGTGGGGACATCAACATGTTGTTGTAGATTGATGGAGTCTAGTAGCTGAAGAAAATCAGCAGCTAGATGACATGAGGGGGTGTCGACATGAATGTTTATATCTCCCAGGATTATGGTATTTGCAGACGTAGTGCAAAGTGTTGTGAGAAGATCAGACATTTCTGGTATGAAAGCAGAATTTGGTTTTGGAGGTCGATATATAAGGAGAACAGTCATGGGAAAGGGGGGCTTACATTTAAAAGCAAGACATTCGCAAGAAGATGTAGGAGGCAGCGAGATAGGGGACAACTCCAGGTCCTGTCGGTGAATGACAGCCAAGCCACCACCACGGCCAGTGCTGCGAGCTGCCTCTAGGTAACTGTAGCCGGGAGGACAGGCTTCATTTAAAGCAGAGTAAACCTCTGGTTGGTGCCAGGTTTCTGTCAGACACATGAAGTCAAGTCCTTTTTCCCTGATATGTTCTTCAATCAGTATAGATTTATTGTTAATGGATTGTGTATTAAAAAGTTCAAATTTGACCAGTGACTGTGGGGTAAATCTCTGTATAGAACGCAAAACATTAAAATCCACTCCGCGCTGACTTGAGTCCAGTCCGTGAATTTTATGCAGCCGGGAGTGCGTGGATCCCAAACTGGAATGCAGAGATCTCGCGATATTTCCAGCGTTTATAGCAGCCATAGCAGCGGCACTCTGATGACGCGTTAGTTGTGCGCCGAAAGACCATAGAGACGGGATATTGGTAGCAGCGCAGTTCAGCTGGTTGTGGAAGATTAGTTTTCGACCGGAGCCTCTATGACTGTAACGAGGACGGCGAACAAGTCCAAGTTCTGTAATGATGGGGATGTTTAGTCCAGGAGTGGTTGCAGGTTTAAGTCGCCAGAGTTGCGAGCTGGAGTAGCTGAACGACATACTGACCAATGAGAAAATGCTAGGGATGCTATCGTCTGTATCAGGTAAGTGTCTAGTTACCTAAGTCAAGTCTACAAAGCGAACTTAAACGTGCAATCGCTTACTATGTAAGCTCAAATTAAATTCAATTTAAAATTCACAAGCAGAGTGGAGAAGCGGCGAACAAACAACGCCAGCGTCCTCTCCGTCCTCCGTCCAGCACTTAGATGTGACGGGGTGCGTGATGGTGGAGTCAGACCCCTGAGGGATTATCACACTACTTGGCAACTGGAACAAAGTAACATGGTTATGTGCAAGAACAACAAGTCACGTATCAAATTGTTTTTGCTTACCTTCAACTCTTGCAACAGGACAAATTGTAGCTCCGTTATCCAAGAGTTGCTTCTGAGCTCTAAATTCACCGAGCAGCACCGCAGTGTTTTGATGCGCCGTTCTAATGCGCCTGTGTATAACGTTGCGTCGTCCCATTAGTTCCGCTTTTGGCGCTCGCATGTATAATCATAACAAATGTATACTTTTTTTATTTGGTCAGCACGGGGTGGCCACAGGGGTGGCCAGGGACATGTCTACAGAGGCACGGGCCAACCTAGGCCCCCGTGTAGAACCGCCACTGCCGCATGTCATCATGATCGGATTTACGGCTCCATTCAACACAAGCATTTTACCTTACCTATTCATGTGTATTTATTTATCATCGAATGGTGTGTAACTAGCTTACCTTTTGATGCATTACCATGTTTTCGTAGCACATCCTTGTGCTTTCTTGCATTGTGCTGCTTCAGATTCCAGGATGAATATTTGTTAACTTTTACAGTCTCTCCGCACTCGCTTTCAATTTCTTCTCCCTGCTCAATCTTAACTTAGATTTTTACTTTACATTTATGTATAAGGTTTGAATTCCATAACTTATTGCTAGACGTTTTTACAGATTCTCAAACTAGGAAATTATCAATGGGTTATTATCAATTATCTGGGTTCAATGAGCGGTGCTGAGCGAGCGGAATTTTTGGAAAGGCGCTCTGATGGTAATATTGCACGTGCTATGCCCTGAAACATCAGGTAAAGCGCCCAGGCTCGCATCTGAAGGAATACATATGCATACAAATTAAATGCTTTGGTAAAGTCACAGAAACGAAGTGTATTGAAGTATTAAGGTTAACTGAGAAGGTTGCTGAACTAGAATCGCGCATCCGAACGCTAGTTGAGGATAGCAAAACCGCTAATGTTACTGTTGCAAATAATCCATCGAGCGAAAAGACTAATGGCTCGGTTCCGACATCAGATACTAATGTAAATATTACAAATACTGTATCGAGCGCGCATAGTGTTTATCAAAATACACATGGCTCGGTTCCGACATCAGAGTCAAGTCGGCGGTCAAACTGGGTGACTGTCAGGCGGCATAGTCATATATGGCGTCCTTCTAAGACCCATAACGTTACGGCAATTTCTTACAGATTCGATCCCCTAAGGAGTACACCAGCTGAAACACCTTTTAAAAGTGCCCTGGTCATTGGAGATTCTATACTCAGGAACACTAACATTGAGGCACCAAACACCATAGTCGACTGTATACCAGGAGCCAGAACGTCTGACATTAGATCCAAACTTAAAGTGCTTGCTAATGCTAAGCGGAAGTTTTCTAAGATTGTTATTCACGCCGGCACAAATGACACCAGGCTCCGCCAGTCGGAAATCACCAAAGATACTATTAAGGAGATGTGTGAAATTGCAAAAACAATGTCAGACAATGTAATATGCTCTGGTCCCCTCCCCGCCTACCGGGGAGATGAAACACATAGTAGATTAGTGTCTCTCAATGGATGGATGTCAAAGTGGTGCCCTCAGCATAAAGTAGGGTTTATAGACAATTGGAAGCATTTCTGGGGAAGACCATTCCTCCTAACCCGAGATGGCCTTCATCGGTCATCGGAAGGAAGTGCTATACTCACTAGAAATCTGATCAATAGTCTTAATTCTGATATAGTCTGATTATCCAGGGCCCATGTCAGGAAACAGATGGATCGGCTTAACCGTCCATCTGTTAGCTGCCGTGATATGTCAAGACCACTTATAACCCAGCACTTCGAGTCAATCTTACCGAAATATCAGCACATTTCAACTGTATCTGTTCCCCGAACAAATAAATACAGGGCACCGCTTGTTACATCAGGTACAAATCTGATTGATATAAAATTAGAAAACAATACATTAACAGATGAATCTCGAATGTTAAAGTGCCCGTATTATGAAAAACTCACTTTTTCTGGGTTTTGGGGTGTTATTTTGTGTCTCTGATGCTCCCACACACATACAAACTTGGAAAAAAATCCATCCATGCTGTTTTGAGTGAGATACAGGTTTCTGAATGTCCTCTGCCTTGAGTCTCAGATTGCGCCAGTTAAAACTCAGCTCCGTTGTGACGTAACAAACCGTTTCGTCACATTCAGTTTGAATTTTCCCGCCCACCACCCCACTCGCAGGTCTCCACCCACCAGGTAGCTAGAGAGCATAGAGCAGTCACTTGAATGAGACCCTCTGTGCTGTTAATTATGTCTCACGGAAATAACAGCGCTATTTGGATATTATGGATTATACTCCCACCTACTTTTAAAAACAAAGTTTTAACGCGTGGTTATTGGAACCCGGAGTAATCTTATATACAGTGTGTTACGAAGCAAACAGTCCTCAGATTGTAGGCGATAAGACCTTCATGCGAAATCTGATGTAAACAACAGACTATGTATCTATATTTCACGGATTATAAGCATTTGTGGACAAAAATGGTAATTGGATGTATTTTATTGGACTTTCATGGATCATTCACACATCTGAAACAGACTGGATTCGATTTGCGATCGCGTGGTTTCATCACAAAAGGTAAGAAGTCGTGTTATATTTTGCATGTTGTCATCTTCTGTCACAAAATACTACATTTATGATGCTAGAGCTAAAAGCTTTTTGCCAAACTAACCGAGACCGTACGCCCCGGCTTTTCTGACGAGGCAAGCCTCTAATAACTTTACGGTCCGCATAGATATATACACGGTCGGTCCGGACCTCCCGCTAGCTTCTAGCAGTTAGCACGCGGTCCACAAGCAGTATACATCCCCCGCCGGGTCTTAATTTCTGTAATTTGCGAAAATAATGCGCTTGAAAATGTTTTATAATGGGAATATGTTAGCATTGTCCAGGGAAAACGAGTTTACTCACAATTTACTCTGGAATCATTGTGTGTCATGAGTTTCTTCTCCTGTAGTGTACTTATTAGTGATACTTTTCTGTATGATTTGTCTGTTGGCAACATAAACCGTTAATAATAATAATAATATATAAAATAATAACACAGTATGGTCTGTACTGCTCACGATACCACTGAGCATGCGCACGGGCACATGACGTTAGTAGTGGGGCGTGATCAAAGGAGCAGCAGCTCATAAATATGTAATGACTAGCTCAAAACGGCACAATCTGAACTGCCCTGAAACAGAGGCTACTAGAGATGGGTAACAATCTTTTCCTACAAACTATTTCGAGCAAACAACTTTTGAAACATGCTTTATGGAACTCATACACCTATATAACTTGTGGAAAAGCAGTCATAAGATGGGCACTTTAAAATTCGGCCTTCTTAACATTAGATCGCTTACCAATAAAGAACCTATTGTCAATGAAATAATTACAGACCAAAACTTAGATGCACTCTGTTTAACAGAAACCTGTCTTAAAGCAGACGACTACATTAGTTTAAATGAATCCACCCCACAAGACTATTATTATAAACACGAACCTCGATTAAAGGGGAGAGGGGGTGGTGTAGCTACAATATACAACACAATTTTTAAAGTAAACCAAAAATCTGAGCTAAAATTTAAACCATTTGAACTAATGTTGTTAAATATGGAAATAACTGATCGTAACCACAAACAGCTTTCTTTTGCCTTAGCGACAATCTATAGCCCACCGGGCCACCATGCAGATTTCCTTAAAGAAATAGCAGATTTCCTATCTGAGCTTGTAGTCACTGTCAGTGTTGTGTGTAACGCGTTACAAAGTAACGCGTTACAGTAACGTAACTACTTTTTTGAGAAAAAAGTAGTGTAACGCGTTACTACTGAAAATTTGGTAACGTAACGTAGTTCATTTGCCAATTCAGCGCAACGTTACTTTTGGTTAGATTTGACAGGGACACTGCCATTTGCGTGCTTGCGCAATAGTCACACACATGACAGAGGCTCGTATCAGTCTGCAAAGAAATCATGGCAAGCAAGAAGCAGCTGACGCTAACTTTTGAGGGATGGAGGCATCTTAATTTTAATCAATGTTTTATCAACCAATTGCCTGATTTTAATAAATAAGAAATAAATTAAAGAAAACGATTCAGCTTCATATTTATGTTTAAATGAAATATTTTTTTAAACATAAATATAAAACTAAATCGTTTTCTTTTATTTATTTCTTATTTATTAAATTCAAGCAATTGGTTGATAAAACATTGATTGAAATTAAGATACAATTAATACAAAACGAAATTCACTTTAGAGAAAGGTTTCTACGAAAACAAACTTAATTAAGTGGTCAAAATCATGTCTCCCCACTCCGTATGAAGTGAATTTCGTTTTGTATTAATTGTATCTTAGCATAGTATCTCGGAAGATCGTGCTTGGTTAAATAGCTCTGTGGCTATACTGCACTGAAGCGGCAGTTTAAAATATAAACCCAGAATTCAGCGAACGTCAAGAACAAGAAAACGGAAACAACAATCAGACAGAGACGCGGAATTTACATAATGTTACACAGACCATGTTTAAATTTCAATGTTTCTGCACAGAAATACCAACTTGTTCACTTTGTTTGGTATTAATAAGCTGCGCATTGGAGTGCTGGCCGCGGTGCTGAAGACGCGCTCGGACGGAGTACTGGTGGCAGCACAGATATTTACGTGCAACCTATTGGAAACTATTATTCGTTATTTTACATTATTACTTCCACTTAAGAAGAGTTCTGCACTTTTTATTTCAATAGTTCTCTTTATATAAATACTATTTTGTACTTAAATCTATAATTTAATTATTTTACTAACCCAACTAACTCATCTGCTTTCCGATAGGTTGCACGAAAGGGGAAAAGCTTTCTTCCCCTTGAGAAGAGTTCTGCACTTTTAAACTTAAAATAATATATCTCTTTACAAAAAATTTTTTTTCTTCTATTTAAAAGCTGTAATTTCGTTATTTTACTAACCCAACTAATGACTCCTCCACTTTCCAATAGATTGCACGTAGATATCTGTGTATATGTGCCATCACGCGTCTTCAGCACCGCGGGGAGCAGCCAGCACTCCAATGTGCAGCTTATTAATACCAGACAAAGTTGGTATTTCTATCCAGAAACATTGAAATTTTTACATGGTCCGTGTAACGTAATTTAAATCCCGCGTCTTGGCCTTATTGTTTTTTTCTTGTTCTTGACGTTCGCTGAATTCTGGGTTTATATTTTAAACTGTCGCTCCAGTGCAGTATAGCCACAAACCTATTTAACAATGAGCACTATCTCCCGAGACACTACAACATGCTACTAATAATTCATTAATAAGAGCTGTTTTCTTGTACACAATTAAATATTTTAAGTTAAATGTACAGTGTTAAAACATGTAAAAAAGACCAGATTTTAACAATGTCAAGATCAAATGCCTGAGTAACAGGGTATTGTGTGTATGTGTTCGTGTGTTCGTGTGTGTTTCCAAAATATTTTCAAAATAAAGAAAAACAAGACAAAGCTGTGCAGTTTGTTTCTGTGTAAGTTATGAACAAAATGATTGGAACACAATTGTGATTCTGGGATTCTAAAGGGCACCAGGTGAAATCTTGCCTATAGGGCAGCAAATTGGCCAGGGCTGGCCCTGCACCATCCAGTGCACTAGTGGAAAGGCTGTTCAGCCTGGTAGGTCTTGTGCTTACCCCCAGAAGAAACAGACTTTCAGATAAATTTATTTTGAGACATATGACTCATTTTGAGGTTACCATGATGTTCCTAAGGAACTTATTGATACTTTTTTATAATAAAGAGCACAAAAGAAATACCTGTTATGTCCTCCATAGTATAACTTTATTTAGGCCTACACATTTAGAAACAGATATTGGGTTCTGCCCAATGTCAGGCAACATAAAAGTAACGTAAAAGTAACGAGTAACGTAAAAAGTTACTTTCCAAAGGCGGTAACTAAGTAAAGTAATGGATTACTTTTTTAAAAAGTAACGAGTAACGAGCAAACACTACTTTTTTAAAGTAACTTCCCCAACACTGGTCACTGTAGATAAAGCTCTTATTGTTGGTGATTTTAATGTCCATGTGGATAACCCAAAAGACGCATTAGGACGTGCGTTTATAGATGTTCTAAATTCTCTCAATATTAGACAAAACGTGACAGGGCCAACGCATACTCGTAAGCACACATTAGACTTAATTCTGTCACTCTGACTCAATATTAATGACGTCGAAATATCACCTTAGAGTGATGCAGTTTCTGACCATTACCTTGTGTCATACACTGTACTTCTAGATAGGATCACTCAATCCACAACATGCTACCGACTAGCCAGAACAATAATTTCCACCACTAAAGATAGCTTTATTAGCACTCTTCCAAACCTGTCCCAAATGAAACATGTAGCAGATAACTGTGACGATCTAGATATTGTAATAGAAAAACTAAACAATGCCATTGCTCCCATTCGAAAAAAGAGATTCAAAGAAAAACCGCCAGCTCCATGGTATGACCTTCACACCGCAGCCCTTAAAAAGGCAGCTAGAAAAATGGAAAGAAATTATAGAAGCACAAAGTTAGAAGTATGGCGTGCAGCATGGAAACAGAGTGTTAACACTACAGACAGGCTATTAAAACCGCCAGATCTACTTATCTTAGCAAGCTTATAAATAAGAATCATAATAACCCTCGTTTCCTCTTTAGCACAGTTGCAAAACTGACTAGAAACAAAGAACAAACAGAAACCAATAGTAAACTTCAACACAATAGTAACAACTTCATGAACTTCTTTTCTAACAAAATTTCGGCTATTAGGGAAAACATCGTAGCTACCCACGCAGCCACCACTCTACCCATTAGTTCACTTAACACAAGACTACCATACGAACATCTTGATTCATTTAAACCTACTACAATAGATGAGCTCTCTAAACTAGTCACATCATCCAAATCATCGTCCTGTATATTAGACCCCATTCCCACAAAACTACTTAAAGAGGTATTCCCTGTAGTGTCAACCCCGGTTCTAAATATCTTTAACTCATCGCTAGAAATAGGATACGTTCCAACAGCTTTCAAACTAGCAGTTATTAAACCGCTGATTAAAAAAACACAGCTTGACCAAGGAGAACTTAATAACTTTAGACCAATCTCAAATCTCCCTTTTCTTTCGAAAATATTAGAAAAGGTAGTGGCAAGCCAGTTATGCACATTCTTGACAAATAATAGTACATATGAAAAGTTCCAATCAGGATTCAGGCCCCACCATAGCACAGAGACAGCGTTGCTTAGAGTTACAAATGACCTCCTATTAACATCTGATCGTGGTGAAATCTCAATTGTTATATTCTTAGACCTTAGTGCAGCCTTTGACACAATAGATCACACAATCTTACTCAATAGACTAGAAAACTATGTTGGTATCAGTGGTCAGGCGCTAGCCTGGTTTAGGTCATATCTAACCAATCGCTATTGTTTATGTAAATGAGGAAGAGTCATATCACTCCCTGGTTAAATACGGTGTACCGCAGGGATCAGTTTTAGGTCCTATCCTGTTCTCGTTATACATGTTACCCCTAGGAGACATTATCAGGAAACATAACATAAGTTTTTTCACTGCTATGCGGATGATACCCAGCTTTACATCTCCTCGCATCCCAGCGAAACACACACGTTTTCTAAGCTAAAAGACTGCATTAGCGATGTTAGCGACTGGATGGCACATAACTTTCTTAAGCTCAACTCCAATAAGACAGAGATACTTATTATTGAACCAAATCGCTACAAATATGTCAGATTACAAATTGCACATAGATGGCTGTACTGTGGTGCCATCTTCCACGGTTAGGAACTTAGGCGTGATGTTCGACAGCAACTGTCTACATCTGACGCAGAGAAGCTTATTCATGCTTTTATGTCCTCTAGAATATACTATTGTAACTCGCTACTCGCTACCTTTTCCTACTAAGCCCCTAAATTCTGGAATGATTTACCAACCGATGTCCGAGAATCAGACACAGTCGATCAATTTAAATCTAGACTTAAAACTTTTCTCTTCAACAAAGCATTCGCATAATTTGTCTAGTAAAGGTTCTTAACTCGCAATAGTTATTTTCACGGAACAAAGCACTCACGGTCATAACACAGACCAACCAAATAAATAAATAAAAACCTTTTCTGCATGAACACGAAATGAATTGCATTAAATAGTTTGCCACCGTTTGCCACTGAACCTGCATTAACGACGACAGTGGGGCTTCCGGCCTTAGTCAAACGGTTTGGCACGTATGGTTGGGTTGCGATTTTGGTGCTTTCGTGTGTCTTGTGAATAGTATGCCATACCGACCCGTTTGCCACTGACCCTGCATTAACGACGACAGTGGGGCCTCAAGCCTTAGTCAAACGGGTTGGCACTTATGGTCGGGTTGCGATTTTGGCGCTATCGTAAGTCTTGTGAATAGTATGCCATACAGACCCGTTTGCCACTGAACCTGCATTAACGACGACAGTGGGGCTTCCGGCCTTAGTCAAACGGTTTGGCACGTATGGTTGGGTTGCGATTTTGTTGCTTTCGTGTGTCTTGTGAATAGTATGCCATACCGACCCGTTTGCCACTGACCCTGCATTAACGACGACAGTGGGGCCTCAAGCCTTAGTCAAACGGGTTGGCACTTATGGTCGGGTTGCGATTTTGGCGCTATCGGAAGTCTTGTGAATAGTATGCCATACAGACCCGTTTGCCACTGAACCTGCATTAACGACGACAGTGGGGTCTCCAGCCTTAGTCAAACGGGTTGGTATGCATGGTCGGGTTGCGTTTTTCGCGCTTTCGTGTGTCTTGTGAATGGTATGCCATACATACCCGTTTGCCACTGAACCTGCATTAACGACAGCAGTGGGGCCTCCAGCCTTAGTCAAACGGGTTGGCACGTATGGTCAGGCTGCGATTTTGGCGCTATCGTAAGTCTTATGAATAGTATGCCATACAGACCCGTTTGCCACTAAACCTGCATTAACGACGACAGTGGGGCCTCCAGCCTTAGTCAAACGGGTTGGTATGTATGGTCGGGTTGCGTTTTTCACGCTTTCGTGTGTCTTGTGAATAGTATGCCATACATACCCGTTTGCCACTGAACCTGCATTAACGACGACAGTGGGGCTTCCGGCCTTAGTCAAACGGGTTAGCACATAATGGTCGGGTTGCGATGTTTTTGGCGTTTTCTCCTGGTCCTGTAAATGGTATACAATATAGACCCGTTTGCCACTGAACCTGCATTAACGACGACAGTGGGGCTTTAGGCCTTAGTCAAACGGGTCGTCAGGTTTCATTTTCTCTTAAAGATCGGAAAGTGACCCTTATTTACCATATATACCCTCGCATTGGGCCCCCAATTTGCTAAATCCTCAACTGTGGATAATATAATTATGCCGCAATATTTAGTCTGTCTGGAACTAAGCTGAGTTAAACCACATCACTGTGTGACACTTCAATACATATGAACGGCCGCTACGCTAATACGATTTTGTTTTTCTCTCCCTGTCTCGTCCTCGACCCGAGGACAACGAGACAAACAGACCCAGTCCCGGTAGATGTGAAAGTCGGCACACCTCTGATCTACTGGCCTTCCTTCAACGTGATGCCCAGCTGATGCCTGACCAACGATCACCGGCAGAACCGCTTAATCTCCGCTAAATCTCCTTATCCGTTCTCCCAAGGGTTTTTCCCTCCTAGGACTTATTTTTCCTCGGATAAAAGCCGGGGTTTTTTCTCCTAGGGGGTTTTTCACCCCGGGGAGGCAGCCTTTTTGGGCTTTACCTAGCTTCCTCTTCTAGACGTTGCTTTAGTAATACGTGCACTTATAATATTGAGTCATAGCCAGGGTTCTAAATTAACACCCGCCAACCCGCCAAATGCGGGTTAAAATTCATTTTGGCGGGTATTAATAAAAAGTTACTAGCCAGTTTGGCCGGTGATGCATGATGCATTGCAAGCATTATACATAAAGCTCCGTTCTCGGTCATTTATCCCTCTGGCAGTACTTCCTACATTTCCCATAAACACTGTGCCGTAATGCTACGTGATAATGTTTCATACGCCAAATGGCTGCGCGCAGTTTGCAGCGAAACCAGCGCGAGAAACTATGGAAACGAACGGAGCGTCCACCAGAAAAGGAAGAAGGAGAACGAACGGGCAGAGCAGGGAGGATAGACTAAAAGACAGCGGTGTCGCCACACCCCTTTACTGAGGCACGTGCCCCAGTGTAAATCTTTTGTGCCCAGGTGTAAATGTCAAGTTTAAATTTGAGCAGTTAACTAGTATATTCAGATCTATATGCAATGTATTTACCCAATTTACGCTTGTAAAGCGACGAAGCGTCGCACTGAGGCGTGCACGCATGTATCCATGTCCACGCGCGTCTTTGCGTTCATCCGCGCGCGCAACTGCATCCAAAGGGGACGCCACGCAAATGAGTAATTATGAAAACATGACGAGAAGTAAGTTTCTAAATAATAATGATAATCTTATTTTGACTCGATCATTATTGGCTTCTGTAGATGGACATCAGAAATGTTTTGTGCAAAGCAGGGAAAAGGAAGCAGAACGGAGAGATGATGAGTTTTAGGGAGGTAAGACAAACTACATCCTCACTCAGTCAGTTCTCAAATATTAGAGGACAAATCTCTTGTCAAGTCTATAGGATTGCATTGTTGCTGAGAAAATCAACAGATGTATGTGTTATACTGTTCTGTATTTACAGATATGAAATTAATATTTAGTTTACTAATATTTAACTCTAGGACACTACATAAACTTAATCTCCGCTAAATCTCCATTTCCGTTCTCCCAAGGGTTTTTCCCTCCTAGGACTTATTTTTCCTCGGATAAAAGCCCGGGGTTTTTTTTTTCTCCTAGGGGGTTTTTCACCCCGGGGAGGCAGCCTTTTTGGGCTTTACCTAGCTTCCTCTTCTATACGTTGCTTTAGTAATACGTGCAATTATAATATTGAGTCATAGCCGCAGCAAATTTAACTGCTCATGCTATCATGTATTCTGTTGTGCTATCTGTCGTTTTCTGTGCTTTTCACTGCTTCTATTTATGTAAAGCTGCTTTGAAACAATTGACTTTTGTGAAAAGCGCTATATAAATAAAATTGAATTGAATTGAATAAACAGTTAGCAGTAACTGTGACTGAGATTATTTAGTATAGCAGTCATAAAAAGTCTGGTTTCTTAAAATATTCTTGTAAAAATAAGTTATTAATCATTGCTATCATTGTATAATGTAGAAAATATTTCTCTGCTGTCATTATTACCAAACATTTTATGCCATTAATGCCTCCAAACATAATGTTTAATAATGTTAGGTATGATGAAGATTATACTTAAATATTTTTAAATACATATTTATCTTTCGCAGTACCTGTTGCACTGTAGAATAGTGGGTTAAGCAAAGGAAATTGTATAGAACACAGCAGGCTTTCAAAAAAAGTCAGCAAAAAATGGGGGGCCTGTGCCCCAGTTAGGCTTTATGTCTATCAACAGAGAAATGAAGAAAGCTTATGTTTCATCACAAAAATGTTGTCATGTTTTGTCAGGATTGTCGCATGCACGCGAAAGAAAAAACGAATCATTGTTGCATTCAGTGGCACTCATAATTTCTCTTTTCACCGGAAAAAATTTGGCTAGTGGAAATGCTGATTGGCTAGTAACTTTAGAAAGTTACCAGCCACTTTGGCTGGTGGTCAAAAAAGTTAATTTAGAACCCTGGTCATAGCCGCAGCAAATTTAACTGCTCATGCTATCATGTATTTTGTTGTGCTATCTGTCGTTTTTCTGTGCTTTTCACTGCTTCTATTTATGTAAAGCTGCTTTGAAACAATTGACTTTTGTGAAAAGCGCTATATAAATAAAATTGAATTGAATTGAATAGAAATTAAATATTGAAGTTCATGTTGTACAAAAAAACCACTTAAGTTTATAATTACTATGTTGTTGTTTTACAGTGGGTCATAATATCAGAGGTGGAAAACGTACTAAAATACTGTACTCAAGTAAAAGTAAAGTTACTGGTCTAAAAATCTACTCAAGTAAAAGTAAAAAGTAAATCATTTTAACTTTACTCAGAGTAAAAGTTACTTTTTTACTGCGGTGAGAGGTGGAGGATTTTAGTATAGTTCAAAAACGACAAGGGAATATAAATCTCAAACTAGTTGTTTTTAATTGTAGGAACATCTTTACAATTAAAGTGCAATAACAAAAAGTTAATAAAATAAAAAGCTTTTTTAAACTAAGAAACATTTATGGAATTATTTAATGATTTTACATGTGAGTTATGCACTTTTGAAGGTGGTCAGCAGCTTGTAAATACAATCACTATAGTAAGGTTGTAATTGATGTATTGCTGGTAACATACATTATTTTATTAAACCATATATCTAGTTTAAATGAGCATATAATGAGATGAGTGCCATGTCTATATACTTTTGACACGGTTTTTGTCTTCTAGCTTCCCTGACCTGATGTCAGACCTTTATTCTTCTCTCTCTCTCTCCAATGTCTAATGACCTGCGCATTCTCGAGGACGTTCTGAAGTTGTGTTTGACTTGACGCAAAGCTGCTAGACTGCGGAGGATAATGCGCATTGTATTAAAAACGCGTCGTGCAAATGAGCAGTAAAACCCGGTCTGCAATTTCGTACTCGAGAGCTTGAATCCTACCTTTCATAAGAATGAAACACTCGCTTTGCGTCAGTGGAAAGTGGTCGCTTAAATATGACCAGGGGTTTCTTTCATAATTTTTCAACTGAGGCGGGTCTGCATTAGCGCGGTTTCTAGATTCTTGGTCTACCAGTACGCTTCCCTTTTACAACCTTTCCATTTGATTTGTACTTGGTCCAGATTTTAGACACAGCTGATTGGGAACAACCAACATATTTTGCATCATTCCGTGAAGATTTACCTTCTTTGTTTCAAATGACATCTCTCATGTTGGAGTTATATCAATCATCTTGGTTCACCACATCACTTATGTGTGCAAGCACTCTTTTTTTTACTGCAGACTAATTAGCAGTTGTAGTTAGATACAGTCAGGGGCGGATCTACCGGGGTGGCATGGGGTGGCAGTTGCCACCCTAAATAAAAGCATTGCCACCCCATATGCCACCCCAGCGCTGGTATCCTAATATATATATAATATATACCCGAGTAGGCTCTTTTAACCAGAAAGGCAATGTAGTTTTTCCTCTGTGTGTGTTTAGGGGTGGGAGACACATATCTGACGATGATTGGTGTGTGTGTCTTAGAGGGGGTGGGACAACCACATAGCTGGTGAGGATTGGCTTAATTTCCATCATTAGCCAACCAAAGGCAGCAGAGTTCATACAATTCAATTCAATTCAATTTTATTTATATAGCGCTTTTCACAAAAGTCAATTGTTTCAAAGCAGCTTTACATAAATAGAAGCAGTGAAAAGCACAGAAAACGACAGATAGCACAACAAAATACATGAATAGCATGAGCAGTTAAATTTGCTGCGGCTATGACTCAATATTATAATTGCACGTATTACTAAAGCAACGTATAGAAGAGGAAGCTAGGTAAAGCCCAAAAAGGCTGCCTCCCCGGGGTGAAAAGCACGAACAGTCAGTCCCAGCAGAAAGTCTTTTACAGTGTAAAAAAAGTCAGCGCAGTCTTGCCAACTTGGTGACTTTTTCGCTAGATTAAGAAACTTTTTAGACCCCTTTAGCGACTTTATTAAAAAAGCGACACGGACAAATCTAGCGATCTTTTCTGGCTTGGTTGGAGTCTTTTGGAAACTGCCGTGAAAGCATGCATCGCCCCATCGGCACTCACATGCAGCCCGGTTCTCGCGCTGCAGTCGCACAAACCTGCAACAACAGAGCGATGGCAAGTACAACGATCTCAAAACAAAGGTAGCGGACGCAAGCACAAAGTATAAAAAGCACAAACGTTACTTTTCCATCGTTGCGGTGAAAGGCAAGAATGATTATGAACGTGCAACTTATGCCCATGAAGAAAGAGTCTCTTCACGTCTGTAGCAAGTAATTCTGATATAATAAAGTACCTCACATCATCACATGCTGCCAAAACATTATTGGTTTCTCTTTAGTGTCTTAAAGTGATTAAATTGAGCATCACATCAGCAAATCAGAGTACTGAATACGGACATATTTTAAAGATAAATGTTGCTTCAGGATAAAATACAAAAATGAAACTGTTGTTTAATATTGCCTGAGGTAGTTGTTGGTAGTTAAAACAACTGAACTGCAGGTTTGTGTAAGCAGTAAATATCTTTTAAGCAGTTCTTTCTAGAGTTAGCCTGTCATGTCTTGTTAGTGCAGCAATCAAAATATTCCATACGTGCATATGAAATCGCTCGTTATGATATAGTCTAATGTTTTTGTTTGTCTTCATTGAGGAGACAAAACTATTCAGTGTTGTGTATGTTTAGAAAGCTTGAAAGAACTTAATGCT
The DNA here is from genome assembly GCF_030506205.2 of Paramisgurnus dabryanus. Taxonomy (NCBI): domain Eukaryota; kingdom Metazoa; phylum Chordata; class Actinopteri; order Cypriniformes; family Cobitidae; genus Paramisgurnus; species Paramisgurnus dabryanus. The sequence goes on along the minus strand of NC_133355.1, from coordinate 36,304,747 downwards.
GCATTTTCCATGATACTATGAAAAGAAAGGCTGATATCCATTTTTTTAACCAAAAAGAATAGAAAAATCAAATATTATGAGAGTGGAAGGTACAAATAAAACAGAAAATATGTTGTGGAAGGGAGATGAGTAGATGAAGTCAGAAACATAGAAATGGATGGTGAAGAGCTAAAAGAAGTGAAAAAACAGAAACAATCCATCATGAAGTGAGTGAAAGGATTAAAGAAGAGGCTTATGAGAGAAAGAGATGTGTGCCTTTCAAATATGTTTTACATTAATATAAACTAGTTCAACCTTGCTCATCATGGTTACAGTCAGTGTTTTAAGGTATTGGTAAGATGTATGTATTAACTTACTGTAGTATTAAGACAAAGGGTGCTACAGTAGAAATGCTAAAGGTAGCTGCTTGGGTACTTATAGGAACATTTGTTGTTGCATTTTTTTATGTTATAAAAATTTGAGGTCCAGTGTATACACCGAATATAGTATATACAGTTGTAGCGTAGCCACATATGGAGAGGGCTATATATACGCTGTGAATGTTAGCGTATTGTTATATGTCTTTATTATCTCCAGCTGTACTGTTTTTTGTCCCTTCTGTTTGTGTTTTGTCCCGTCTCTCGCTGTCGCGAGAGTTTGCACGGCGATCTCACGTCATGGGTGAGATTGCCGGTTGGCGTGCGAGACAGCGTGGTATTGGATGATAGGCGATCGCCGTTATACTCTGGAATATAGCTGTCATTGTAAGGATTATCCTTCCCTGAGGAATATATCATTTTTATGGGATTATTCACCTGGGAAGACACCTTTACACCGGTTGGACTGATCCGTTCTTGTAAATATTTTGAATTTGAGACTTTCACACACGCACGCACATACACTATTACGGTATTATTTAGAAATCGTTGTTTATCTTGTATATATTTAGTTATTGTATATCTGATTATTTTTGTATAATACACTTGGGCAAGTTAAATGGTATTGGTGTCTGTGTCTTTATATTCTGCTTTCATAGTTTACTGTCTTAAAGGTGAGCTTTATTATACGTTTGTACACTCCGTGATTTAAAAGTTTAGCGGAGCGTTACATATTGGTGGCCCGTACGGGGACGCTCTGTCTATTGTATTTTTGATTAACATTAACAGTTTAATATGGATGCAGAGATTGCAGACACCGTTATGCCCACTGATTTTGTTAATATGGATAGTGCAAATGTAAATACTGATAATGATGTTCAGCAATCAACCAGTAATGTTGCCGATGCAGATTTTACTGCAGGCCCATTTGTAACCAGACGCAACTGGTCCCTCCAGTTAATCCAACTGGTGAAATTACTTCAATGTTAAGTTCATTGTACATTTCTGATGATGATAAGTCTGAAGATGATGATAATGATGATGGTGGTGTGTTAAATATCAATGTGGTACAAGCAATGCAAACAGATATTGAACAGGTTAAGGTGGATTTATTGGCCCTTAGCACACAGGTACAGTCTTTAAATCATGACTTTAAACAGTCTATTGACAGTACAATAAACAGGGAAACTAGTTTAAGGGAGGCTGTGGACGCTAGCTTAGAGGGGTTGGCAGATTACTTCCAGAAGTCCCTGGAGAGGCTGGAAAAAGCAGTTACGGACTGTTTCCTTGGGAGAGATGCTAAGTGGGAAAGTCAAATGAAAAAACTTCGACTCACAAGTACTCCCACCCTCACCAGATTGCAAGCATTCACTCCAGCCACCTCTCATGTCACATCCATCCCTCAGATGAAAACCCCTGTTTACACCAGAGCCAACATATTTCCCCCTACACCCATTAACAATGCAGTTGGTTTCACTACAGGCACTTCTTCAGCGGCAGCAGGCCCATCATCCTTCTGTGCTCGACCTCCCATCCGCTTAGAGTTTCCCACCTTCGGTGACGCCAGTGATACAGCGGACATGCTCAATTTCATTGAACAGTGTGAGAACTTTTTGGAGATCAGGCCCCTCACCGGAGTCGAACTCGTAGGCACTCTAAGTTCTGTGCTGCATGGACCTGCTCAGAGCTGGTGGAAGGCAGAAAAAGCAAAGGTAACGGACTGGGAGTCTTTCAAAGAGGCATTTATGACTGCTTTCCTTCCAGACGACTACCTTACAGAAGTGGAAGACAAGCTACGGTCTCTGGTACAGCAGCCACACCAACGCCTGAGAGACTTCGCCTATGACTACCGTGCGCTCTGCCTGAAGTGGAAGCCTGATATCTCGGAGGAAGAGCTGGTGAGCCGCATCCTCAACAATGTCAACCCCAGGGTAGCGGGCTGCCTAAGAGGGACGGTGAACACAGTGGAACAACTGGTGAAGGTAGGGTCAATGGTGGAGAAGGACTGCCTAGGAACAAGGGAGTACTGGCAGAAAGTTGGAGGACAGAAAGAGAAAGGCAACCGAAAACAAGAACGTGGTAATGCCAAAAACCTGGCTGGTGTCTCCATAGCGCTTCCCCAGGCTGTCACATCCTTGCTTCTGATACCTGTACGAATAAATGGGAAAGAGGTGAAAGCAGTGTTGGATACAGGAAGCACTTATACTCTGTTGCAAGAAAAGGTATGGAAACAGCTAGGTGGTGAGACCTTTGTAAGCAGATCTTACTCCCCACAGCGCTTCATCATGGCAGATGGCAAGATACACCAGGCTATGGATCAGAGGAGAATCAGTTATATGTGGCATGGTAAAGAGTGCACGCTGGATACCTATATTATGAAAGATTCACACCTCGCCTTTCCGCTCATAGCTGGACTGGATTTCCTTGCCGCCACAGGAGCCATATTAGAAGTGGGACTGAACCGATACGGCCTGAGGACAGAGAGCGGGTATAACTACCATCCCTTTCTCTCTTCTGATATCCCTCTAGGATCAACCACTGCTCTTCATACTAGACCAACTGTTTCCTTAACACTATATTACGCTTTACCTCCCACATCATTAAACCCGTTGCCTCCAACCATCTCGTCAGGATGGGATACGGACAATATGGAGAAACTGCAGAGGCTTGTCACTACCTGGCCCAACACCACATCCAGTATCCTGGGAAAAACATCTATCATCCAACATAAAATCTCCTTAACAGATGAAATACCACTGAAGTCAAGAGCATACAGAGTCTCACCCTTCAAGAAGGAGATTATTGAAGCACAGGTGGACCAGATGCTCAAAGACCACATCATCGAGCCATCTTTCTCTCCCTGGTCATCTCCAGTCGTACTCGTCCCCAAGCCAGATGGCTCCTACAGGTTCTGTGTGGACTACAGGAGACTTAACAGCAAGACCATACCCGATGCATATCCAATGCCACTCATCCACAACATCCTCGAATCCATGGAAGGCGCCTCATGGTTTAGCACAGGGGTAGGCAAAGTCGGTCCTGGAGTGCCGACGTCCTGCAGAGTTTACCTCCAACTCTAATCAAGCACACCTGAACAACTAATCAAGGTCTAAAGAGTCACCTGAAAACTACAGGCAGGTGAGATTTTATCAGGGTTGGAGGTAAAATCTGCAGGACATCGGCACTCCAGGACCGACGTTGCCTACCCCTGGTTTAGCACATTGGATTTGCAGTCAGGATACTGGCAGGTGGAAATGGAGGAAGCAAGCAAGGAGAAGACGGCCTTTATTACAACAGAAGGACTATACCATTTCTTGTCCTTACCATTTGGTCCTCGGAACGCCGCTGCTACTTTCCAAAGGCTGATGGAGAGAGTCTTGGCAGAGCTAAGAGGGAAATTCTGTTTTGTCTATATCGACGACATAATCATATACTCATCATCTCTGGAGCAGCATGTACAACACTTAAATGCTATATTTCACCGTCTTACCGAGGCTAATCTCTCCCTCAACATAAAGAAGTGCCATTTCTTCAAGCGACAGCTGAAATTCTTGGGGCATATCGTCACTGAGAAAGGAGTAGAGGTGGACCAGGAGAAGACCAAAGCTGTCGCTGACTTTCCTCCACCCAATGACCTCAAAGCTCTGCAGCGGTTCCTGGGATTGGCAGGCTGGTATCCCAAGTTCATGGCACACTTCGCTGACATCATCGCTCCTTTGAACCACCTAAAAAAGAAGGGGGTGAAGTGGGAGTGGACCCCAGAATGTCAGGCAAGCATGGACGAAGTCAAAGAGGCATTATAACACCCACCTGTATTGGTGCAGCCTGACCTTAACCTGCCATTTCAGGTGCACACCGATGCCAGTGATGTAGGCTTGGGAGCTATACTCAGCCAGCAAACATCTGAGGGAGAAAAAGTGGTAGCTTTTGCGTCACGGACCTTAAGAGGAGCAGAATTAAACTACTCAACCTCTGAAAAGGAGTGTCTAGCGGTGGTCTGGGCGGTGGAAAAATGGAGGCATTACCTGGAAGGGAGGCACTTCGACATCTACACAGATCATGCAGCATTGGCCTGGGCCTTCAACTGCCCCAAAACTTCCTCACGACTGACACGGTGGACCCTGCGGCTCCAGCAGTTTGACTTCCATGTTCATCATAGGAAGGGCTATCTCAATCTGGGTCCAGATGCATTATCTAGAGCACATGAGTAGGAAAAGGTGGAAGCTGCCTGTTTAATCATAAACACTTCCAAATGTTCATCAGTCTTGCCACACAGCCTCGATGAAATAGCCCTAGCTCAAAGCACAGACAGCACTATCGCTCACCTGCAGTTGGTTCATAAAGACTGAAAAGTCCAAGACCAACAGATTTCCTTCGAGGATCACCAGGGGGTGTTGTATCGCCGGATACCTTTAAAGAACAACGGAGAAAAGTTTCAGTTGATATTACCACAATCCCTTACAGCAGATTTTCTCCATTATTACCATGACAACCCTCTGGGTGGACATCTGGGGAGGCTAAAAACTCTGCTGAGGGTGTTGGAGGTTGCGTGGTGGCCGACTGTCCGAAAGGATGTATGGCAGTATGTCAAAGAGTGTGAGGTATGTCAGAAGTACAAGCCAGACAACACCAAACCCAGTGGTTTTCTACAACACACCCAGGTCACGGAGCCAGGACACACACTGGGCATGGATTTCATGGGGCCCTTTCCGCTAAGCAAAAGACAAAATGCTTACCTTCTGGTTGTGGTGGATTACTATTCAAAATGGGTTGAATTGTACCCTCTCCGAGACAGCAAAACACAGAGAGTTGTGAAAATTCTCAGGGAAGACATATTCACCCGATGGGGGGTTCCAAAATACCTCATTTCCGACAGGGGTGCCCAATTCACCTCCAGCGTGTTGTCAGAGCTCTGCAAAACGTGGGGAACTACACAAAAACTCGCAACCAGCTATCACCCACAAACTTAACCGAAAGAATTAACAGGACATTGAAAACTATGATTGTATCATACGTTGGACAACATCATCAAGCCTGGGATCATTGGTTACCCGAGTTTCGATACGCCATCAACACTGCCCACCAAGAGACCACAGGAAAAACACCAGCAGAGCTCATGCTGGGCAGGCAGATATATGGTCCGTTGGAGCGTCTAATCCACCGCCCACCTGCTCCTGACCAAGCCTCGTATAACCTGATCGAAAGGCAAAACCTCATGGCAGAGGAAGAGTGGCCATTCATACATCCAGACAAGCAAGATACTATAATACCCGACGGAAAGATGCGCAGTTTCAGCCGGGCGATCTGGTCTGGATAAGAACTCACCCTCTTTCCTCTGCTGCTAACAAATTCTCTGCTAAGCTAGCGCCCAAGTGGGAGGGTCCAGCTAAAGTAATTAAAAAAACGGGGCCAATAAATTACACTGTTGGTTGGGGCAATCCACTTAAAACAGAAAATTATAATGTGGTTAACCTGAAACGCTGGTACGGTCATTCTCCTCAGACGCCGTTGGCTGGGGGAGGGGTCTATGTAGCGTAGCCACATATGGAGAGGGCTATTTATACGCTGTGAATGTTAGCGTATTGTTATATGTCTTTATTATCTCCAGCTGTACTGTTTTTTGTCCCTTCTGTTTGTGTTTGTCCCGTCTCTCGCTGTCGCGAGAGTTTGCACCGCGATCTCACGTCACGGGTGAGATTGCCGGTTGACTTCCGGATTGGCCATATATGGCGCCGGTTCCGGCGTGCGAGACAGCGTGGTATTGGATGATAGGCGATCGCCGTTATACTCTGGAATATAGCTGTCATTGTAAGGATTATCCTTCCCTGAGGAATATATCATTTTTATGGGATTATTCACCTGGGAAGACACCTTTACACACTCACCTTTTTTATGGATTATGCTGCCGATTGCGATCTTCACCGGTTGGACTGATCCGTTCTTGTAAATATTTTGAACTTGAGACTTTCACGCACGCACGCACGCACATACACTAACGGTATTATTTAGAAATCGTTGTTTATCTTGTTTATATTTAGTTATTGTATATATCTGATTATTTTTGTATACACTTGGGCAAGTTAAATGGTATTGGTGTCTGTGTCTTTATATTCTGCTTTCATAGTTTACTGTCTTAAAGGTGAGCATTCTTCCCCTTTATTATACGTTTGTACACTCCGTGATTTAAAAGTTTAGCGGGGCGTTACACAGTATATAATGTTCAATTCAATTCAATTCAATTCAATTTTATTTATATAGCGCTTTTCACAATTTGGTAATTGTATCAAAGCAGCTTTACATAATAGATGTAGTGAAAAGCACAGAAAATCGACAGATAGCATAACATAATACACGATAGCACAAGCAGCTAAATTTGCTGCGGCTATAAATCAACATTATAAGCAAACGTATTACTAATGTAACGTATAGAGGTTAAGCCCAAAAAGGCTGCCTCCCCGGGTTGAAAAACCCCCTAGGAGAAAAAAACCCCGGAATTTTTTTCCGGGGAAGTAAAAAAAAGTCCTAGGAGGAAAAAACCCTTGGGAGATATATATATATATACACATTGAAACGGAAGGAGATTAAGCGGAGATTAAGCGGGTTCTGCCGGTGGTCTTTGGTCAGGCATCAGCTGGACATCACGTTGAAGAACAGCCAGTAGATCAGAGGTGTGCCGACTTTCACATTTACCGGAACAGGATCTGTTTGTCTTATTGTCCTCGTGATCGAGGACGAGACAGGGAGAGAGAAACAAAATCTTATTAGCATAGGGGCCGTTCACATAAAAAGCAAGTGTCACACAGTAATGTGGATTTTAGTCAGCTCGGTTCCGGGCAGGCTAACTATTGCTGGTTAAGTGTATTACAAATAGTTGATGATTTTAGAAACAGAACTCGTTTGACTAAGGCCAGAGGCCCCACTGCCGTCGTTAATACTAACGTACAGTGGCAAGCGGTTCTGTATGACATACTATTTTTAAGGCCAGGGGAAAAGGCCAAAAATTGCAAACCGACCATATTTGGCAATTAAGACTCAATCGACAACCAATGCAAAGTTTCAGCATATTACTAAAGAGTATTAATGACATTTACCATGTTTTGGAATGTTGACGAAAAAAGGTTTTAGTTTATTCATTAATTTATTTATTTATTAGGTTGTACAAGCTAGCTATTGGGAAATAAGTGTATTACATATAGTTGATGATTTTAGAAACAGAAACAGAACTCGTTTGACTAAGACCAGAGGCCCCACTGCCGTCGTTAATACTAACGTACAGTGGCAAACGGTTCTGTATGACATACTATTTTAAGGCCATGGGAAAAAGGCCAAAATTGCAAACCGACCATATTTGGCAATTAAGACTCAATCGACAACCAATTCAAAGTTTCAGCATATTACTAAAGAGTTTTAATGACATTTACCATGCTTTGGAGTGTAGACGAAAGAAAGGTTTTAATTTATTTATTAATTTATTTATTTATTAGGTTGTACAAGCTAGCTATTGGGAGATAAGTACTATTGCTAAAACAAACTATGCGAATGCCTTGTTAAAGAGAAAAGTTTTAAGTCTAGATTTAAAGTTATCTACTGTCTCTGATTTTCGGACGTCGGTTGGTAAATCATTCCATAGCTTAGGGGCTAAGTAGGAAAAGGATCTGCCACCTTTAGACACTTTTGATATTTTAGGGATTATTAAGAGGCCAGAATTTTGTGACCGCAATGCACGTGATGGATTGTATTCTGATAATAATTCTCTAAGATATGAGGGTGCTAGGCCATTTAAGGCTTTGTAGGTGATTAGTAATATTTTAAATTGTATACGATATTTAACTGGTAGCCAGTGTAAAGATGCCAGAATTGGGCTTATGCGGTCATACTTCTTAGATCGAGTAAGAACTCTCGCAGAAGCGTTTTGAACTAGCTGAAGCTTGTTTACCTGATTTGCATGGCATCCTCCGAGTAACGAGTTACAATAGTCTATTCTAGAGGTCATAAAAGCGTGGATAAGCTTCTCTGCATCTGATGCAGACAACATATGGCGTATTTTTGAGATATTTCTAAGGTGGAAGAATGCTGTGCGGCAGACATTGGAGATATGGCTGTCGAAGGATAAATTTCTGTCGAACATCACACCTAAATTCTTAACCGTGGAGGTTGGCACCACAGTGCAGCCATCTATGGGCAACTTGTAGTCTGTCATATTATATTTGTAGCGATTCGGTTCGATAACAAGTATCTCTGTCTTATTGGAGTTTAGCATAAGAAAGTTATGTGCCATCCAGTCACTTATATCACTGATGCAGTCTGATAGCTTAGAAAAATTGTGTGTTTCGCTAGGATGTGAGGAGATGTAAAGCTGTGTGTCATCTGCGTAGCAGTGAAACTGTATGTTATGATTCCTGATGATATCTCCCAGAGGTAACATATATAACGAGAACAGGATAGGACCTAAAACTGATCCCTGCGGTACGCCGTATTTAACCAGGGAGTGATGTGACTCCTCCTCATTTACATAAACAAAGTGATAGCGATTGGTTAGATACGATCTGAACCAGGCTAGCGCTTGACCACTGATGCCAACATAGTTTTCTAGCCTATTAAGTAAGATTGTGTGATCTATTGTGTCAAAGGCTGCACTAAGGTCTAATAATATAAGGAGTGATATTTCGCCACGATCGGATGTTAGGAGAAGGTAATTTGTAACTCTAAGCAGCGCTGTCTCTGTGCTATGGTGGGGCCTGAATCCTGATTGGAACTTTTCATATGTACTATTATTTGCTAAGAATGTACGTAGCTGGTTTGCCACTACTTTTTCTAATATTTTGGAAAGAAAAGGGAGATTTGAGATTGGTCTAAAGTTATTTAGATCTCCCTGGTCAAGGTTTGGTTTTTTAATGAGCGGTCTAATAACTGCTAGTTTGAAAGCTGTTGGAACGTAGCCTTATTCTAGTGATGAGATAAATACATTTAGTACTGGGTTAGACACTACAGGGAATACCTCTTTGAGTAATTTTGTGGGAACAGGGTCCAATATACAGGATGATGATTTGGATGACGCTACTAATTTAGATAGCTCTTCTATTGTAGTAGGTTTAAATGACTCAAGATGTTCGTATGGTAAGCTAGCGTTAAATATATTACTGGGTAGAGTGGTGGCTGCTTGGGTACCTACAATGTTTTCCCTAATAATCATAATTTTCTTAGTAAAGAAGTTCATGAAGTCGTTACTATTGTGTGGGAGTTTATTAGTGGGTTCTGTTTGTTCTTTATTTCTAGTCAGTTTCGCAACTGTGCTAAAGAGGAAGCGAGGGTTATTATGATTTTCTTTAATAAGATTGCTGAGATACGTAGATCTGGCAATTTTTATAGCCTGTCTGTAGTGTTTAACACTCTCTTTCCATGCTGCACGCCATACCTCTAACTTTGTGCTTCTATAGTTTCTTTCCATTTTTCTAGCAGCCTTTTTAAGGGATGCGGTATGATGGTCGTACCATGGAGCTGGCGTTTTTTCTTTGATTCTCTTTTTTCGAATTGGAGCTACGGCATCCAATGTGTTAGAACAAATACTGTTCAGGTTTTCTATTACAATATCTAGATCTTCAGGATTATCTGCTACATGTTTCATTTGGGACAGGTCTGGAAGAGTGCTAATAAAGTTATCTTTAGTGGTTGAAATTATTGTTCTGGCTAGTCGGTAGCATTTTGTGGTTCGAGTGATCCTATCTAGAAGTACCGTGTATGAGACAAGGCAATGGTCTGAAACTGCATCGCTCTGAGGTGATATCTCGATTTCATTAATATTGAGCCAGAGTGACAGAATTAAGTCTAATGTGTGCCTACGGGTATGCGTGGGCCCTGTCACGTTTTGTCTAATATCGAGAGAATTTAGAATATCTATAAACGCTAATCCTAATGTATCTGTTGGGTTATCAACGTGTATATTAAAGTCACCAACGATAAGAGCTTTATCTACAGTGACTACGAGGTCAGACAGGAAATTTGATATTTCTTTAAGAAAATCTGCATGATGGCCCGGAGGTCTATAGATTGTAGCAAGGACAAAAGAGAGGTGTTTATGGTTACGATCAGTTATTTCCATATTTAATAGCATTATTTCAAATGAATTAAATTTTAGTTCAGATTTTTGGTTAACTTTAAAAATGTTGTTGTATATTGTAGCTACACCATCCCCTCTCCCCTTTAATCGCGGTTCATGTTTGTAATAGTAGTCTTGTGGGGTGGATTCGTTTAAACTAATGTAATCGTCTGCTTTAAGCCAGGTTTCTGTTAAAGAGAGTGCATCTAAGTTTTGGTCAGTAATTATTTCATTGACAATGGGTTCCTTATTGGTAAGCGATCTAATGTTAAGAAGGCTGAATTTTAACATTCGAGGTTCATCTGTAAACGTATTGTTTTCTAATTTTATGTTAGTAAGATTTGTACGAGACGAGGTAAACGGTGCTCTGTATTCGTTTGTTCGAGGAACGCACACAGTTGAAATGTGTTGATACTCTGGTAAGATAGACTCTAAGTTCTGCGATATATGTGATCTTGACATGTCAGAGCAGCTAACAGATGGACGGGTAGGCCGATCTATCTGTTTCCTGACCTGGGCCCTG